>NW_020867589.1:0-22219 GCF_003369695.1 Bos indicus x Bos taurus | reverse complement strand
TCCTTCTATTACTTAGCTGCTTTCTGGAGAGTTTTTATCATAAATGGATGTTGAATTTTGTTCAAGGCTTTCTCTGCATCTATTAAGATAATCCATGTGGTTTTTATCTTTCAATTTGTTAATGTGGTGTATTACATTGATTGATTTGCAATATTAAAGAATCCTTGCATCCCTGGGATAAAGGCCCACTTGGTCATGATGTATGATCTTTTTAATATGTTGTTTTCTGATGCTAGAATTTTTGTTAAGGATTTTTGCATCTATGTTCATCAGTGATATTGGCCTGTAGTTTCTTTTGTGTGTGTGTGTGTTGGCATCTTTGTCTGGTTTTGGTATTAAGGTGATGGTGGCCTCTTGGAATGAGTTTGGAAGTTTTACCTTCCTCTGAATTTTCTGGAAGAGTTTGAGTAAGATAGGTGTTAGCTCTCTCTAAATTTTTGGTAGAATCCAGCTGTGAAGCCGTCTGGTCCGGGGGCTTTTGTTTGCTGAAAGATTTCTGATTACAGTTTCGATTTCCGTGCTTGTGCTAGGCCTGTTAAGATCTTCTATTTCTTCCTGGTTCAGTTTTTGGAAAGTTATACTTTTTCTAAGAATTTGTCCATTTCTTTCAAGTTGTCCATTTTATTGGCCTATAGTTGCCGATGTAGTCTCTTATGATCCTTTGTATTTCTGTGTTGTCTGTTGTGATTTCCATTTTTCATTTTACTTTTGTTGATTTGATTCTTCTCCCTTTGTTTCTTGATGAGTCTGGCTAATGGTTTGTCAATTTTATCTTCTCAAAAAACCAGCTTTAGCTTTTTGATTTTTGCTATGGTCTCCTTTTGTTTCTTTTGCATTTATTTCTGTCCTAATTTTTAAGATTTCTTCCTTCTCTAATCTGGGGGGTTCTTCATTTCTTCCTTTTCTAGTTGCTTTAGGTGTAGATTTAGGTTATTTATTTGACTTTTCCTTGTTCTTGAGGTAAGCCTGTATTGCTATGAAACCTTCCCCCTTAGCACTGCTTTTATAGTGTTCCCATAGGGTTTGGGCTTGTTGTGTTTTCATTTTCATTCATTTCTATGCATATTTTGATTTCTTTTTTGATTTCTTCTATGATTTGTTGGTTATTCAGAAGTGTGTTGTTTAGCCTCTATATGTTTGAATTTTCTAATAGTTTTTTTCCCTGTAATTGAGATCTAATCCTTACTGCATTGTGGTCAGAAAGATTGATTGGAATGATTTCATTTTTTCTGAATTTACCAAGGCTAGATTTATGCCCGGCATGTGATCTATCCTGGAGAAGGTTCCGTGTGCACTTGAGAATTCATTGTTTTGGGGTGAAATGTCCTATAGATATCAATTAGGTCTAGCTGGTCCATTATGTCATTCAAAGTTTGGGTTTGTTAATTTTCTGTTTTAGTTGATCTAGCCATAGGTGTTGAGTGGGCTATTAAAGTCTCCCACTATTATTGTGTTATTGTTAATTTCCCCTTTCATACTTGTTAGCATTTGCCTTACATATTGCAGTGCTCCTATGTTGGGTGCATATATATTTATAATTGTTATATCTTCTTCTTGGATCGATCCTTGATCATTACGTAGTGTCCTTCTTTGTCTCTTCCCACAGCCTTTATTTTAAAGTCTATTTTATCTGATATGAGTATTGCTACTCCTGCTTTTTTTTTTTTTGGTCTCAATTTGCATGAAATATCTTTTTCCAGCCCTTCACTTTCAGTCTGTATGTGTCCTTTGTTTTGTTGTGGGTCTCTTTTAAACAGCATATATAGGGGTCTTGTTTTTGTATCCATTCAGCCAGTCTTTTTCTTTTGGTTGGGGCATTCAACCCATTTACATTTGAGGTAATTATTGGTAAGTATGATCCCGTTGCCATTTACTTTGTTGTTTTGGGTTCGAGTTTATACACCCTTTCTGTGTTTCCTGTCTAGAGAAGATCCTTTAGCATTTGTTGAAGAGCTGATTTGGTGGTGCTGAATTCTCTGAGCTTTTGCTTGTCTGTAAAGCTTTTGAATTCTCCTTCATATCTGAATGAGATCCTTGCTGGTATAGTAATCTGGGTTGTAGGTTTTCTCTTTCATCACTTTAAGTATGTCCTGCCATTCCTTTCTGTCTGAAGAGTTTCTATTGAAAGATCAGCTGTTATCCTTATGTGAATCCCCTTGTGTGTTATTTATTTTCCCTTTGTGCTTTTAACATTTGTTCTTTGTGTTTGACCTTTGTTAATTTGATTAATATGTGTTTTGGGTGTTTCACCTTGGGTTTATCCTGTTTGGAACTCTCTGGGTTTCTTGGACTTGTGTGACTATTTCCTTCCCCATTTAGGGAAGTTTTCAACTATTATCTCCTCGAGTATTTTCTCATGGCCTTTCTGTCTTCTACTGGGACTCCTATGATTCAAATGTTGGGGCATTTCATATTGTCCAGAGGTCCCTGGAGTTGTTCTCATTTCTTTTAATTCTTTTTTCTTTTTTCCTCTATGCTTCATTTATTTCTACCATTCTAATTTCTAACTCACTTATCCTATCTTCTGCCTCATTATTCTACTGTTGGTTCCCTCCAGAGTGTTTTTTATCTCATTTATTGCATTATCCATTATTAATTGACTCTTTTTTATTTCTTCTAAGTCCTTGCTAAACATTTCTTGCATCTTCTCAATCCTTGTCTCCAGGCTATTTATCTGTAACTCCATTTTGTTTTCAAGATTTTTGATCATTTTTATTATCATTATTCTGAAGTCTTTTTCAGGTAGACTCCTTCTCCTTTTGATTCCCCCTTTTCTCCCCAGCTCACCTCTATCTCCTTCCTCCCTCTTCTCTTCTCTATGGAACTCCGTGAACCTCTCTGAGGGTTCCAGACTGTGGAGAGCACATAGGGAATTGTTTACTGGCTAGATTGCTCTCTCCCCTTTTGATTCCCCCCTTCTCCTCATGGTCACCTCTATCTCCCTCCTCCCTCTTCTCTTCTCCATGTAACTCTGTGAACCTCTCTTTGGTTTGGTTTGGTGGGCATTTATCATGTTCTTTTACCTGCTGAGTATTTCTTTGCCTTTTCATCTTGTTTAGATTGCTGCATTTGGGGTGGCCTTTCTGTATTCTGGCAGTTTATGGTTTCCTCTTTATTGTGGAGGTTCCTCCCTGTGGGTGGGGTTGGATGAGTGCTTGTCAAGGTTTCCTGGTTAGGGAAGCTGTGTCAGTGTTCTGGTGGGTGGAGCTGCATCTCTTCTCTCTGGAGTGCAATGAAGTGTCCAGTAGTGAGTTTTGAGATGTCTATGGGTTTGCTGTTTGGGCAGCCTGTATATTGAAGCTCCAGGCTATGTTCCTGTGTTGCTGGAGAATTTGCGTGGTATGTCTTGCTCTGGAACTTATTGGCTCTTGGGGGTGCTTGGTTTCAGTGTAGGTGTGGAGGCTTTTGGATGATTCCTTATCAATTAATGTTCCCTGGAGGCAGGAGTTCTCTGGTGTTCTCAGGCTTTGGGCTTAAGCCTCCTGCCTCTGGTTTTCAGTCTTATTCTCACAGTAGCCTCAAGACTTCTCCATCCATACAGCACTGATAATAAAACTTCTAGGTTAATAGTGAAAAGATTCTCCACTGTGAGGGACACCCAGAGAGGTTCACAGAGTTACATGGAGAAGAGAAGAGGGAGAAGGAAATAGGGGTGAGCTGGAGGAGAAAAGGGGAAATCAAAAGGAGAGAGATAGATCTAGGCAGTACTATTCCCTAAGTGTTCTTGGCAGCCCGGAACACCCACAGAGATTCACAGAGTTGGGCTGAGAAGAGAAGGGGGACGGAGGATATAGAGATGACCCGGGGGAGAAAAAGGAGAGTCAAAAGCGGGAGATAGTAATCAAGCCAGTGTTCACACTCCTAAGTAAAAATGGGTACTGAAGATTGGATTCTTAAATGTACAAAATTGATAACAAATACTATAAAGCAAAGATTAAAAATCTAGAGCAGAGGTTAGACTCAAAAATACAATATTAAAAAACAATTACAAAATGTATAAGAAATATACATGAAGTTTGCTTTAAAAATAGGGTCTTTTTTTTTGCAGGGTAGTAGTAGGTTATAAAAATGAAAATTAAAGGAGTAATAGAGGATTTTAAAAAAAGAAAAAAATTTTTAATTAAAAAAAAAATGATAACAGTACAAATATATCTAGGAATTTCTCTGGAACTGTTACGGGCAGTGTAGGGTCAGCTCAGTTTCAGATAGTTCTTTGTTCCAGCTTATAAGTCTCAAGATCTATAGGCCCCTTCCAGTGTAGTCAGTGTTAACTACAGGGATTTTAATCTATCACTTCCAAAGCGCTTGCCTCTGTTTATTTGGCTGCTTCTGTTTGCACGTCTCTTCAGTGTCTAATTTCCGCCCTGACACAAGGGGGCGAAGGTGGTCTCTTGTTCAGGCTCACTTGTTCAGTCGTGCTGTAGGGAGGGAGGAACACTGCAAACAAATATCACTGGCGTGTGCTCGCAGTGTCTCGGCCACACTGGGTTTGCCCCTGCTCACGGCGTGTGTGCTTCCCCAGTCCACACTGCTCAGGCTTCAGGTTGCTCTGCAGGGAGCAGGCCCTGGGTTGCGTGCACTTCCCAGGTCTAAGCCGCTCAGGTTCAGGTTCTTGGGTACTCCACAGAGGTGCAGATTCGGTTGGGCCTGCGTTTTGTGCCGTTCCCGGTCGGAGCAACTCAGGAAACCTGGTGCTTTGCGAATGCACTCTCCTCAGGTGCAGTGCGTCTTATCACCTCCCTGGTCCCAGCGCTCAGGTGTGCCGTGTGTCTCTTCTGAGGAGCTGATCTCTGGCTACGACCCTCCTGGTAGATGTCAGCCGTCCAGAATCTCAGGAAGTCTTTGGTTAGAAATTGGAAGCCTGTTTGCAGTTTGGTAGGGGATGCCCTCTCTGGGGCCGAGTTTGCCCCTTTCCGGCTCTGGCTGGCACCCGCCTGCCCACTGTGTCCGGCGGGGGATGGGCCGGTCCGCAGCCGGCTAGCTCTCCTCTGGTATTCGCTCAGTCCTTTGTTCTGTGAGCCGGGCGGCAGTGCCTTAGGTTAGGGCTTTTCGCGGGATAGTTCTCTCTCTCTCTCTCCTTCCCCCGCCCCGCCGCCCCCCCCCCCCCATCCCCCGTGGCTATCCCACAGTTTAGGTTGCTGTCTCACGTTAGCTCCCTCAGATTGCCCTCAGGGCATTCAGGGCTGGTCCTTACCCTAAGCAATGCAGCCCACTCCTCTCCATTCAGCCCCCGCTTGCTGGTGGCAGATGTGAGGGTCTGGGGTACTTCTCTGCTGGGAGTTGCCTTTATGCATGTAATCTGTGGGTTTTATTTATTTATATTTCCCCCCAGTTATTTTGCCCACCAAGAT
The DNA here is from genome assembly GCF_003369695.1 of Bos indicus x Bos taurus. Lineage (NCBI taxonomy): Eukaryota > Metazoa > Chordata > Mammalia > Artiodactyla > Bovidae > Bos > Bos indicus x Bos taurus. The sequence continues at coordinate 16,868 of NW_020867589.1, read as the reverse complement.
TCGAAAACTTCCTGGTGAGAGGGTTTCCTGGTGTTTGGAAACTTCTCTGTTAGGACTCCCTTCCCAGGACGGATCTCCGTCCCTAACTCTTTTGTCTCTCTTTTTATCTTTTGTATTTTGTCCTACCTCCTTTCGAAGTGGGTGCCTGATGTCCTCTGCCAGCGTTCTGAAGTTGTTTTGTGGAGTTTGCTCAGTGTTCAAATGCTCCTTCGATGAAATTGTGGGGGAGAAAGTGGTCTTCCCATCCTATTCCTCTGTCATCTTAGGACCACCTCAGGAGAAGACTCTTGAGAGTCCCTTGGAGTGCAAGGAGATCAAACCAGTCAATCCTAAAGAAAATCAACCCTGAATATTCATTGGAACCACTGATGCTGAAGCTGAAGCTCCAGTACTTTGCCCACCTGATGCGAAGAGCTGACTCACTGGAAGAGACCTTGATGTTAGGAAAGATAGAAGACAGGAGGGGAGGGGGACAACAAAGAATGAGATGGTTCTGTGGCATCACAAATTCAATGGACTTGAGTTTGAACAAGTTCTGGGAGATGATGAAGGACAGGGAAACCTGGTGTGCTGCAGTCCCTCAGGCCAGAGTCAGACACAGTTGAGTTACTAAATGAAAACTACAAGTATATATGTGTGTGTGTGTGTGTGTGTGTGTGTGTGTGTGTGTGTGTGTGTGTGTATATCAATACTACTCTCTCAATTTGTCCCACCTCCAGGACAATATTAAACAGTAGAGGAGGTAATAGGTATCTTTCTTGGTTCTTGACCTTAGTAAAAACGGCTTAGTGTTTTCCCATTTAGTAAAATACTAGCTGTAGGAGTAAGGTGTATATATTTTGTCATGTTCAGGCTGTATCTATCAGTTCTTAATTTGAGTATTTTAAGAGTCTCCTGTTCTATCAAGTGAGCTACCAGGAAACACCCTAATTTGAGTATTTAAAAACATCAGAATGAATAGTGAAGTTTGTTAAAGATTTTCTTGGCATCTCTGGTAATAATCTTATGTTTTTCTCCTTCAATATTGTTAATATAGAGACAATAACCTCAATCTATGCCATATATATACTTTGGTATAGTTCATCTTATTTCATGTGACTTTAAGTTTCTTTTTAAAATTTTGACCTTATTGAAATACAATTGACATATAAAACTATAATATATATCCATATAGATATAGCAAGAGAAATAATTTGAAATTATAGTCATTAAGTACAAAACAGTTAAGGACAGCTATATTTATGTTACACCAATTATCAATGTGAGGTAATTTTCTTTGATACCTTGTCTTGAATTCTATTTAATTTAAAATTAACATTTGCAAATCCCGATTCTGGCTATATTTCCTTGGCATGTATTTATGTATTATTATCTTATTATAATAAGGGAGGTAGTTGGCTGTTTAATACATTGTTGTTCAGCACCTGTGCAGTTCTTGCTGACTGACAATCCAAATGTTAGTTGACTTTATTTCCATGTATGTGCAAACCATATTATGATTCTGGCATAAAATTTATGAGAGAGTTAGATATTCAATTTTCATCATGTACTATCTCAAGTGTTGAAATGGCTGTTTTCTCATTGTGTTTGTTAACTTTTTTTTATTGGAGCATTGTTGCTTTACAATGCTGTGTTAGTTTCTGCTGAACAATGAAGAGAATCGGATATATGTATACATATGTATATTCCTTCTGTTTCGGACCTCCCTTCCTGATGCCACCCATCTAGGTCATCACAGAGCACTGAGCTGAGCTCCTTGTGCTATACAGCTGGTTCTTACTATCTATCTATTATACACACATGTATTTCTGTTAATCTCCCAATTTATTCCACCCTCCCTTTCCCACACTGTGTCCACATATCTGTTTTGTACATCTGCATCTCTATTCCTGCTCTGGAACTAGGTTTATCTGTACCATTTTTCTAGATTCCATGTATATGCATTAATATATAGTATTTGTCTTTCTCTTTCAGACTTCACTCTCTGTGACAGCCACTAGGTCCTCACACATCTCATAAAATGACCCCATTTTGGTCCTTTTTATGGCTAAGTATTAGTTCATTGTATATATGTGCTACATCTTTATCCATTCATCCGCTGATGGACACTTTAGGTTGTTTCCATGTCCTGACTATTGTAAATAGTGCTGCAATGAACATTGGGGTACATGTGTCTTTTAGAATTATGGCTTCCTCAGAGTATATGTCCAGTAGTAGGATTGCTGGGTCATGTGGTAGTTCTATTTTTAGTTTTTAAAGAAACTTCCATACTGTTCTCCCTAGTGGCTATATTAATTTACATTTCCACTAACAGTGCAAGAGGGCTCCTTTCCCCCCATACTCTCATTTTGACTTGCATTTCTCTAAAAAATAGCAATGTTGAGCATCCTTTCATGTCTTTTAGCCATCTGTATGTCTTCTTTGGAGAAATGTCTATTTACATCTTCCACCCATTGACTGGTTGTTTTTTGATACTGAGATGCATGAGCTGTTAGTCTATTTTGGAGATGAATACCTTGTCAGTTGCTTTGTTTACAAATATTTTCTCCCATTCTGAGGGTTGTCTTTGGGTTTCCTTTGCTGTCCAAAAGCTTTTAAGTTTAATTAGGTACCATTTATTTTTGCTTTTATTCTCATTACTCTAGGAAGTGGATCAAAAATCTTGCTGTGATTTATGTCAAAGAGTGTTCTTCCTATGTTTTCTTCTAAGAGTTTTATGGTGTTTACTATTTTAGGTCTTTAATCCATTCTGGGTCTATTTTTGTGTATGATGTTAGAGAATGTTCTAATTTCATTCTTTTACATGTGGCTGTTCAGTTTTTTCCAGCACCACTTATTGAAGAGACTGTCTTTTCTTAATTGTATATCTGTGCTTCCTTTGTCATAGATTGGGTGACCATAGGTGTGTGGGTTTATCTTAGGAGTTTCTATCCTGTTCCATTGATCTATATTTCTGTTTTTGTGTGATATTTTCTTGATTACTGTAGCTCTGTAGTATAGTCTGATGTCAGGGAACAGATACTGAAAAATCCTTGCATTCCTGGGATAAATCCCACTTGATCATGGTGAATGATCCTTTTCATGCAGAGTGTGCTGAGAAAGAGGCTGCTATGGCAGGCCTCACCCCTCCCTTCAGGTACAATGGGTCATCAATGGTGGTGTCTTGCCCATGGTGAGCACACAAGGAGTGAGGTGCCTATCGTGTGCCCCACCCCTCCCTCCAGGTGAGGTGAGCTTCCCTTTTATAGCAGGCATCGGCTTCTTCTGTGTAGGCAGAAGGAGATATGCATCTCAGGCTGGGGAACTCAGGGCAGTAGCATGGAGCATCTATGCAGGTCTCTCTCTTTTCTGCCACAAACTGGCTGCTGTACTCTCTTCTGAGCTTCTGAAGCTGTCTGTCTTGGCTGAACTCCCTACATGTGAAGGGGCTTCCTAGGATGTAGGAACCTTTCTTCCTTCCCAGCTCCCTCCCAGTGGGGTAGGTCCCACCCCCTTTCTCTTTCATCCTATCCAGTTATGTGAAGATCTTTCTTGCATCTTTGGGCGTCTGAGATGTTCTGCCAGAGTTCAGTAGGTTTTCTATGTATTGGTGTATTTTTTTTTTTTAATGTATTTGTGGGAGGAGGTGAGCTCTACATCTTCTATTCTGTCATCTTGATTCCTCCCTGTGATTATGAGAAAGTAGTATCTAATTTATATTTAATTTTTACATTTCTTTATTCTTCCATTTCCTTTTGGAAGAATTCCTGTTTGTCTAATTTTTTAAAAAACTCTAAGTCATTCATCTGCTGTATTTATTCCACTATTTACCCAATCTTGAGTTCTTTTTTTCATCTATTTTTCATATGTAATATTTTAATTTGACTTCTTCAACACTTCAATTTCATATTGCTGATAATCTTCCTTTAGGTCTCTGATATTTCTATTTTACTTATTATAAATTCTTAGTTTTTCTGTTGTAATATTTTTTTAAATATTTATTTGGTGGCACCAGGTCTTAGTTGCAACATGCAGGATCTCTGATCTTCATTGTAGCATGTGGAATCTTTAGTTGTGGCAAGCAAACTTAGTTGTGGCATCTAGTTCCTTGACCAGGGATCAAACCTGGGGCCCTTGCATTGGGAGCACAGAGTCTTAGCCACTGGACCACTAGGGAAGTCCCTGTTCTAATTTCTTTTAAGGTTATTAATGTTTTCCACTAAGGCTGTTTAAATCCTCAGATATGCAGTTATGAGCTATATTCCCCTAGGGATATTTGACTACTCTGTATGTTAACATGCAGTGGAAAAGGCTAGATGTCCAGCTCTCAGTCCAGAAGTTTAGATCCTCAGCTTAAGAAGAGAGGAGGGGAATAGCCCTAGGGCAGAGAGCCTCAGGCATCACAGATGCACTGTCATGCTTTAAAGAAAATTTTATTCTACCTAGTAGTTCCTTAGATCTGAACTACATCTTATATTAAAAAAACAGTACTGGGGGGAGGAAGCACTCCCTAGATTGTCCTCTATCAGCCCTGGAATTCAAAGGGAAAGGAGAGATGAGTAGATACCCAAGGCTGTTCATTCCCAGTCTGTGGGACCCAAGAGGTTTTTGTCCTGCCCTGATTTTACCCCAGTGGGTATCTGGGTCCTTGTTTCAGATTTCTGCAGAGAGGTGTCAGGAAAAAATGGATCAAAGGAAAGGTCAGACTGGAAGGCTGGTGGCATGATTAGAACAGCTCTTCCTGAACAGCTTCCCACAACCACGCCAGTCAACTACCCCTACACACCAGTTCAAAACACTTTCCATGCCGCTGGGATTTGTTCAGGTCTATGTTGTTATTTCTTAGATCCCACGCTTCCATTTTTAGTTCCTCCAGGGTTGATTCTGGAAGGTACCCAGGTTAATTTGACATTTTGGCAGGGACTAGTATGTCCTCTATATTTTCAGTCCAAATTGTTTGGAACTTGCAAATGATGGATGCATAACATTCATACTAAGTTATATTAAGGATTTGGGGTTTTACCTGAAGAACAATGAGAAGCCATAGTAAGTTTTAAGATGAGTGATGACAGGATAGATTTAATTTTGAGAAGACTATGCTGGCTGTGAACAGTCAGAGTGAAGAACTAACAAGGACAGTCAGAAAGCTTGTGGTTGTCCAGGTGAAGTATAATGGTTTATACTAAGGTGATGGTGGAGAGGAGCAAAGTGGATGAGTTCAAAAGATACTTAGGAAGTTAAATTGCAGTATCTTGATGATAGGTTGAATTTATGGGGGATGAAATATCAAAGGTCACCCTTACACGGAATAGATATATTTGTTTGGAAGAAAGGGAAAGGACTGATAACTCGATTTGGGGTATGTAAATTTGTGGTGCCTCTGAAATATTCAGAAGAGATGTCAAGTAGGCAGCTGAATATAACAGGCTTGGAATTCAGAGAAGACAGCTGAGCTGGAGACCTGAGAGGCTAACTCACAGATCTAAGTGGATGAAATACCCTTGATAGAGAGTTCAGAATGGGAGGAGGAGAGTGGGGCCTGGGAATTAGCCTTGAGGAACTCCAACAGTTAACCGCTGAGTGTTTTGGGCTGAATTGTGTCTTTCAAAATTTGCATGCTGAAGCCTTAATCCCCAGTACCTCAAAATATGACTATTTGTAGACAGCGCCTTTAAAGGGGCATTAAGTTAAAGTGAGGCTATTAAGATAGGCCCTAATCCAAACGGACTCTTGGTGGAGTGAGGATGCAGAAAGTCAGAATGATCTGGGTTAAAGAGTGAGTGGGAGGTGAAGAAATAGAGCACTGTAGACGAACAACTCTTTTAAGGTTTGGCTGTGACAGGGAGGGAATAAGGATTTAGGGAGTTCTTTTAATGAGTGACTTGACCTTGTTTATAAGTCAATGGAAACCTAAGTCAAAGAAGAAACCGAGTATGTAAGAGAAAGAGTAATTGGTAGGATAATATTATTGAGAAGGCTGGTGGGGACAGAGTTCACAGAAGAGATGGGGCAGGCATGTGTGGCAGTTGACCTTTTGTTAATGTAAGGAAAGGATAGAAGGCTGGCTGCTCGTTTTCTAGCTGGTGAAGGTCCTAGGTTTTTAAGCAATCTTTGTTTCCTAAAATGAAGTCTCAGTTCAGCTTTGCCTTACAACTGGTGTCATTTCCTCTCATATTCTGGCATTTGGTTGGTTGGTTGGTTGTCTTATTTTCAGTGTGATTGTGAATCTTCACCTTAATGCCATTGATATTTTAGTGAGAAGTTGGGAGAAGCTTCAAAGGGCAGTTGCTTGTCAGACACCATAAAAATGACAAGTTTCTTTCTACATTCTCAAGTTTTATATTTAAGTACTTAAGCCATCTGGAGTTTACAATGTATTCAGGAAGTCTAATATTCTTCCCAAGTTGCTAGCCAGTTGCATTCCATTTCAATTCAATATCTGAGTACTTACTAATTGATTTATGTGATGTGAAAAATAAATGTAACATCAACTTTCTCAAAAGGCCTTAGGATTTAGCTGAGAACTAAATAAATATACCAATGAGTAAAATATGAGGTTAACAAATTAAGTGCCACAAATCCAATTATCATTAGTAATTCAAGTACAGAGAGATTAGATTTTTCTGGATTCTTAAAGAATTAGACTGGACAGGGGACAATAGGGTGCTGGAAATAAGGGAAGAGGTTTAGAGGATAAAGATGGTCTAGGAAGGGACTAGAATGAGCAAAGGCCCAAGGAAACAACTGTGGGATGTCTCTGGGAAATAAGGTTAAATTATGGAGGAAGACATGTAATGCTAGAGTGAGTTTATTCTTCAGTTCAGTTCAGTTCATTCACTCAGTTGTGTCCGACTCTTTGTGACCCCATGAATTGCAGCACGCCAGGCCTCCTTGTCCATCACCATCTCCGGGAGTTCACTCAAACTCATATCCATTGAGTTGGTGATGCCATCCAGCCATCTCAGCCTCTATCATCCCCTTTTCCTCCTGCCCCCAAGTAGCCAGCAAAATACAGAAAACACATTGGCCTAGAGATGGGCTGGGCTCTAAAATGGCTGATTCAAGCTCTAATTCAAGGATTAGTTAACTTAATAGAATGTAGTTTATGTTGATGGAACAAAAACTAAAGTCACAGGCATGTTGCAAAGTGAAGGAGAGTTTATTAAAAATTGAGAAAATATATGAGATGGTACACATAGCAAATTTCAAAGTTAAGTTCCTCACTACCTCAATAGGCAGAGAATTTTATTGATGTTTAGGGTATAAACTTCCCCACAAAAGCTCACCAGTGAACAAAATCTTGTATTATCCTCATGGACCTATCTTGGCCTCCTCAGAGGGGAGGGCCAGATGGCATCAAAGACCCTGTGGAAGAAATGGAACAGAACCCTTAGGATAAATAAAGTAGGTAGCTTCTCTCATTCTTCCTTCCCAGAGAGTGATACCGTCTGATGAGAAGAGCAAGGGGATTATGAGACAGGAAAGACATACAGAGATAAAGCAGAGCAGCATTTTTGACTCTGAGCTAGGAGAGGTCAAAAGGGAAACCAGGGGGGTGCCACTAACAGGGGCCCGTGTTTAAGGGAAAAGATGCTATGTTGAGTTTTCTGATCTACTTCTGTGTTCTTTTCCCCCTGTCCCCCTTAGGGAGCAGACAGTCATGGACAGAGCCTTGATCCAGAGAAAAACCCCATGTGGCTGGGCAAGGGGGACAGTATAGGGTGAAAAAGCAGCCCCTGTTTTTTCAAAATATCGCCTGTGTCCCTGAAAAAGGTTAGCTATGCTCCCTTTGGGAGTGAGTTCCCTGTTCTGATGCCCCTCTCAGATGCTCAGAAACCTCCGTGGCTAGCCTTACACACTTTGCTATCTGAAGGGAGTACAGATCTTTGGGAGGGTATACAGCTTTCAAACAATCAAGTTTCTTTGCATCTGCTTATACCTCACCTGTTTGGACTTTGGCTGCTTTTGAACACCAGGCAGCTTATTTGTGCACTAGGTTAAATTTCTCTACGTTCTCTCTTGTTGGAGTTCAGTTCTCCTTCTAAGACTTAAGATGCCAGTCAAGAGGTTAACGTTATCATAATCACCCAAGTGTCAAGGACTGGTGGTAAGAGTAATAGATTCTTGTTTAGTCGCTAAGTCATGTCTGACTTTTTGCAAACCCCAAGGACTGCAGCACGCCAGGCTTCTCTGCCCTTCATGATCTCTTGGAATTTGCTCAAACTCATGTCCATTGATTTGGGGATGCCATCCAACCATCTCCTTTGTCACTCCCTTCTCCTCCTGCCTTCAATATTTCCCAGTATCAGCGTCTTTTCCAATGAGCTGGCTCTTTGTATCAGGTGGCCAAAGTATTGGAGCTGGAGCTTCAGCATCAGTCCTTCCAGGGAATATTAGGGTTGATTTCCTTGAGGATTGACTGAACTCCTAGTTGTCCTAGGGACTCTCAAGAATCTTCACCAGCACCACAGTTCAAAAGCATCAATTCTTTGGCTCTCAGCCTTTTTTACGGTCCAACTCTCACATTCATATATGACTGCCGGCAAAAACCATAGCTTTGACTATACGGAGTAGAGTAAGAGGAACAGATAAGAGGCAAAAAAATAAAATTTTTTAGGAAAAAAATGTTAAGGAATGGGGCAGTCCTAAGGTGGCAGAGGAATAGGACGGGGAGACCACTTTCTCCCCCACAAATTCATCGAAACATTTGAATGCTGAGCAAATACCACAAAACAACTCCTGAACATTGGAGGACACCAGGCACCCAGAAAAGGCAGCCCATTGTCTTCAAAAGGAGGCAGGACAAAATAGATAAAAAGAGAGACAAAAGATTTAGGGATGGAGACCCATCCCAGGGAGGGAGTCATAAAGAGGAGAAGTTAACAAACACCAGGAAACCCTCTCACTGGTGGGTCTGTGGGGTTTTGGAATCTCAGAGGGCAACATAACTGGGAGGAAAAAAGTAAATAAATAAAACCCACAGATTACACACCTAACTGCAACTCTCAGCGGAGAAGTAGCCCAGACGCTCGCGTCTGCCACTAGCAAGCGCTGGGTGAACAGGGACGCATGGGCTGCACTGCTTAGGACAAGGACCAGGCCTGAATGCCCTGAGGGCAATCTGAGGGAGCTAATGTGAGATAGTAACCCAAACCACGGGATAGCCAGAGAGAGGAAAACAAAGAGGGGCGGGCGAGAGAGAGAGAGAGAGAGAGAGAGAGAGAGAGAGAGAGAGAGAGAGAGAGGAGAGAACTTTCCCTTGAAAAGCTCTAACCTAAGGCACTGCCTCTGAATCCCTCAGAAGAAATGGAGTGGCCATCGTGGTCAACAAAAGAGTCCGAAATGCAGTACTTGGATGCAATCTCAAAAACGACACAATGATCTCTGTTCGTTTCCAAGGCAAAACCATTCAATATCACAGTAATCCAAGTCTATGCCCCAACCAGTAATGCTGAAGAAGCTGAAGTTGAATGGTTCTATGAAGACCTACAAGACCTTTTAGAACTAACACCCAAAAAAGATGTCCTTTTCATTATAGGGGACTGGAATGCAAAAGTAGGAAGTCAAGAAACACCTGGAGTAACAGGCAAATTTGGCCTTGGAATACAGAATGAAGCAGGACAAAGGCTAATAGAATTTTGCCAAGAAAATGCACTGGTCATAACAAACACCCTCTTCCAACAACACAAGAGAAGACTGTATACATGGACATCACCAGATGGTCAACACCGAAATCAGATTGATTATATTCTTTGCAGCCAAAGATGGAGAAGCTCTATACAGTCAGCAAGACCAGGAGCTGACTGTGGCTCAGACCATGAACTCCTTATTGCCAAATTCAGATTAAATTGAAGAAAGTAGGGAAAACCACTAGACCATTCAGGTATGACCTAAATCAAATCCCTTATGATTATACAGTGGAAGTGAGAAATAGATTTAAGGGCCTAGATCTGATAGATAGAGTGCCTGATGAGCTATGGAATGAGGTTTGTGACATTGTACAGGAGACAGGGATCAAGACCATCCCATGGAAAAGAAATGCAAAAAAGCAAAATGGCTGTCTGGGGAGGCCTTACAAATAGCTGGGAAAAGAAGAGAAGCGAAAAGCAAAGGAGAAAAGGAAAGATATAAACATCTGAATGCAGAGTTCCAAAGAATAGCAAGAAGAGATAAGAAAGCCTTCTTCAGTGATCGATGCAAAGAAACAGAGGAAAACAACAGAATGGGAAAGACTAGGGATCTCTTTAAGAAAATCTGAGATACCAAAGGAACATTTCATGCAAAGATGGGCTCGATAAGGACATGGACCTAACAGAAGCAGAAGATATTAAGAAGAGATGGCAAGAATACACAGAAGAACTGTACAAAAAAGATCTTCACGACCCAGATAATCATGATGGTGTGATCACTCACCTAGAGCCAGACATCCTGGAATGTGAAGTCAAGTGGGCCTTAGAAAGCAGCACTACGAACAAAGCTAGTGGAGGTGATGGAATTCCAGTGGAGCTATTCCAAATCCTGAAAGATGATGCTGTGAAAGTGCTGCACTCAATATGCCAGCAAATGTGGAAAACTCAGCAGTGGCCACAGGACTGGAAAAGGTCAGTTTTCATTCCAATCCCAAAGAAAGGCAATGCCAAAGAATGCTCAAACTATCGCACAATTATACTCATCTCACACACTAGTAAAGTAATGCTCAAAATTCTCCAAGCCAGGCTTCTGCAATATGTGAACCATGAACTTCCTGATGTTCAAGCTGGTTTAGAAAAGGCAGAGGAACCAGAGATCAAATTGCCAACATCCGCTGGATCATGGAAAAAGCAAGAGAGTTCCAGAAAAACATCTATTTCTGCTTTATTGACTATGCCAAGCCTTTGACTCTGTGGATCACAATAAACTGTGGAAAATTCTGAAAGAGATGGGAATACCAGACTACCGGATCTGCCTCTTGAGAAATTTGTATGCAGGTCAGGAAGCAACAGTTAGAACTGGACATGCAACAACAGACTGGTTCCAAATAAGAAAAGGAGTTCGTCAAGGCTGTATACTGCCACCCTGTTTATCTAACTTATATGCAGAGTACATCATGAGAAACGCTGGACTGGAAGAAACACAAGCTGGAATCAAGATTGCCGAGAGAAATATCAATAACCTCAGATATGCAGATGACACCACCCTTATGGCAGAAAGTGAAGAGGAACTCAAAAGCCTCTTGATGAAAGTGAAAGTGGAGAGTGAAAAGTTGGCTTAAAGCTCAACATTCAGAAAACGAAGATCATGGCATCCGGTCCCATCACTTCATGGGAAATAGATGGGGAAACAGTGGAAACGGTGTCAGACTTTATTTTTCTGGGCTCCAAAATCACTACAGATGGTGACTACAGCCATGAAATTAAAAGACGCTTACTCCTTGGAAGGAAGTTTATGACCAAACTAGATAGCATATTCAAAAGCAGAGACATTACTTTGCCAACAAAGGTTCATCTAGTCAAGGCTACAGTTCTTCCTGTGGTCATGTATGGATGTGAGAGTTGGTCTGTGAAGAAGGCTGAGCGCCGAAGAATTGATGCTTTTGAACTGTGGTGTTGGAGAAGACTCTTGAGAGTCCCTTGGACTGCAAGGAGATCCAACCAGTCCATTGTGAAGGAGATCAGCCCTGGGATTTCTTTGGAAGGAATGATGCTAAAGCTGAAACTCCAGTACTTTGGCCACCTCATGTGAAGAGTTGACTCATTGGAAAAGACTGATGCTGGGAGGGATTGGGGGCAGGAGGAGAAGGGTATGACAGAGGATGAGATGGCTGGATGGCATCACTGACTCGATGGATGTGAGTCTGAGTGAACTCCGGGAGTTGGTGATGGACAGGGAGGCCTGGCGTGCTGCGATTCATGGGGTCGCAGAGTCAGACACGACTGATCACCTGATCTGATCTGATCTGAAGGCACTGCCGGCCTGCTCACAGAACAAAGGACTGAGAGAATACCACAGGAGAGCTAGCTGGCAGCAGACTGGCCCATCCCCCGCTGGAGGCAGGGAGGCAGGCAGGCAGGCAACAGCCAGAGCTGGAAGGCAAGGGGCATCCCCTACCAAACTGCGAGCAGGCTCCCAGTGGCTAATCAAGTCATCCTGGGATCCTGGATGGTTGACATCCACCAGGAGGGTTGCAGCCAGATCAGCTCCCCAGAGGAGACACATGGCACACCTGGGACAGCACTCTCACTGTGCACCCAGGAAAACTGAGCAGCTGGGACGGGGGAGGTAATAAGATGCACCGCTGGCCAAGCACCTGGTTGCCTGAGCTGCTTGGACCTGGAAACGGCACAAAAGGCTGGGGCAACTGAGTCTGTGCCTTTGCGGAGTACCTGAGAACCAGAACCTGAGCAGCGTATATCTGGGAAGTGCACACAACCCAGGGCCCACCTTAGTGCCCCTGCAGAGCAACCTGGAGCCTGAGCAGTGTAGACCGGGAAAGCACACACGCCGTTGAGCGGGGGCAAACCCAGTGCAGCCCAGACACTGCGAGCACTCCCCACACACGCCAGTGATATTTGTTTGCAGTGTTCCTCCCTCCCCAGAGCACAACTGAACAAGTTAGCCTAAATAAATGACCACCCTTGTATCAGGGCAGATGTTAGATATTGAAGAGACTTGCAAACAGAGGAAGCCAAAATAAACAAAGAGGGAATTGCTTTGGAAGTGACAGGTGCAACAAATTAAAACCCTGGAGTTAGCACTGGCTACACTGGAAGGGACCTATAGACCTTGAGAAGAAGTATAAGCTGGAACAAGTAACTATCTAAAACTGAACAGACCCCACACTGCCCTCAATGGCTCCAGAGAAATTCCTAGATATATTTTAATCTTTGCTTTTTATATTTGGTATCAATTCTGTACCTTTAAGAATGCAATCTTCAGTACCCATTTTTACTTAGGAGTGTGATTACTGGCTTGATTGCTCTTTCCCCTTTTGACTTTCATTTTTTCCCCCCAGGTCACCTCTATCTCCGCCCTCCCCTGTCTCTTCTCTACTTAACTCTGTGACTCTCTTTGGGTGTTCCGGGCTGTGGAGAACACTTAGGGAACTGATCACAGGCTAGACTGTTCTCTCCCCTTTTGATTCCCCCTCTTCTCTTCCTGGTCACCTCTATCTCCCTCCTCTCTCTTCTCTTCTCTATGTAACTCTGTGAACCTCTCTGAGTGTTCCAGACTGTGGCGAGCAAATAGGGAATTGATTACTGTCTAGATAGTTCTCTCCCCTTTTGATTCCCACTCTTCTCCTCCTGGTCACCTCTATCTCCTTCCTCCCTCCTCTCTTCTCTATGGAACTCCAAGAACCTCTCTGAGTGTTCCAGACTGTGGAGAGCACATAGGGATTTGATTACTGGCTAGACTGCTGTCTCCCTTTTTGATTCCTCCTCTTCTCCTCTTGGTCACCTCCAACTCCCTCATCCCTCTTCTCTTCTCCATGTAACTCTGAACCTTTCTGGCTGTCCCCCATTGTGGAGACTCTTCTAATGTGAGAAGACATTAGCCTAGATGTTTTATCATTGATGTATGGATGGAGAAGTCTTGAGGCTACTGTAAGTATAAGACTGAAAGCCAGAGGCAGGAGGCTTAAATCCAAAACTTGAGAACACCAGAAAACTCCTGACTCCAGGGAACATTAATCGACAAGAACTCATCCAAAAGCCTCCATACCTACACTAAAAACAAGCTCCACCCAAGAGCCAACAAGTTCCAGAGCAAGACATACCAAACTAATTCTCCAACAATGCAGGAACATAACCCTGAGCACAAAAATAAAGGCTGCCAAAAGTCACACCAAACCCACAGACACCTCAAAACTCACTACTGGACACTTCATTGCACTCCAGAGAGAAGAGATGCAGCTCCACCCACCAGAACACTGACACAGGCTTCCTAACCAGGAAACCTTGACAAGCCACTCATCCAACCCCACCCACAGGGAGGAGCCTCCACAATAAAGAGGAACCATAAACTGCCAGAATACAGAAAGGCCACCCCAAATGCAGCAATATAAACAAGATGAAACGGCAGAGAAATATCAGCAGATAAAGGAACATGATAAAAGCCCACTACACCAAATCAAAGAGGAGGAGATAGAGAGTCTACCTGAAAAAGTATTCAGAACAATGATAGTAAAAATGATCCAAAATCTTGAAAACAAAATGGACACAAATAGTCTGGGGACAAGGATTGAGAAGATGCAAGAAAATTTAACAAGGACATAGAAGAAATAAAAAAGTCAATCAATAATGAATAATGCAATAACTGAGATCAAAAGCACTCTGGAGGGAACTGACAGTAGAATAACTGAGGCAGAAGACAGGATAAGTGAGGTGGAAGATAGATTGGTGGGAATAAATGAAGCAGGGAGGAAAAAAGAAAAAAGAATCAAAAGAAATGAGAACCACTTCAGAGACCTCTGGGACAGTGTGAAATGCCCCAACATTTGAATCATAGGAGTCCCAGAAGAAGAAAAATAAAAAGAAAGGCCATGAGAAAATACTTGAGGAGATAATAGTTGAAAACTTCCCTAAAATGGGGAAGGAAATAGCCACCTAAGTCCAAGAAACCCAGAGAGTCCCAAAAAGGATAAACCCAAGGCGAAACACCCAAAACACATATTAATCAAATTAACAAAGATCAAACACAAAGAACAAATATTAAAAGCAGAAAGGGAAAAAAATAACTCACAAGCAGATCCTCATAAGGGTAACAGCTGATCTTTCAATAGAAACTCTTCAAGCCAGAAGGGAATGGCAGGACATACTTAAAGTGATGAGAGAGAAAAACCTACAACCCAGATTACTGTACCCACAAGTATCTCATTCAAATATGAAGGAGAAATCAAAAGATTTAAAGACAAGCAAAAGTTCAGAGAATTCAGCACCATCAAACCAGCTGTTCAACAAATGCTAAAGGATCTTCTCTGGACAGGAAACACAGCAAAGGTTTATAAATGGGAACCCAAACAACAAAGTAAATGGCAATGGGACCATGCTTATCAATAATTACCTTAAAGGTAAATGGGCTGAATGCCCCAACCAAAAGACAAAGATTGGCTGAATGGATACAAAACAAGACCCCTATATATGCTGTCTACAAGTAGAGACTCACCTTAAACGTAGGGACACATACAGACTGAAAGTGAAGGGCTGGAAAATGATATTTCACGCAAATGGAGACCAAAAGAAAGCAGGAGTAGCAATACTCATATCAAATAATATAGACTTTGAAGTAAAGGCCGTGAAAAGACAAAAAGAAGGACACTACATAATGATCAAAGGATCAATCCAAGAAGATATAACAATAATAAATATATGCACCCAACATAGGAGCACTGCAATATGTAAGGCAAATGCTAACAAGTATAAAAGGGGAAATTAACAGTAACACAATAATAGTGGGACACTTTAATACCCCACTCACACTTATGGACAGATGAACTAAACTGAAAATTAGCAAGGAAACACAAACTTTAAATGATACAATAGACCAGTTAGACCTAATCGATATCTATAGGATATTTCACCCCAAAACAATGAATTCACCTTATCTCAAGTGCCCACGGAACCTTCTCCAGGATAGATCACATCCTGGGCCATAAATCTAGCCTTGGTAAATTAAAAAAAACTGAAGTCATTTAAAGCATCTTTTCTGATCACAATGTGGTAAGATTAGATGTCAACTATGGGAAAAAAACTACTAAAAGACAAACATATGGAGGCTAAACAACACACTTTTGAATAACCAACCAAATCACAGAAGAAATCAAAATATGCATAGAAATGAATGAAAATGAAAACACAACATCTCAAAACCTATGGGATTCAGTAAAAGCAGTGCTAAGGGGAAGGTTCATATCAATACAAGCCTACCTCAAGAAATAGGAGAGAAATCAAATAAATAACCTAACTCTACTAGACCTAAAGCAACTAGAAAAAGAAGAAGCACCCCAGGGTTAGTAGGAGGAAAGAAATTATAAAAATTAGGGCAGAAATAAATGCAAAAGAAACAAAGGAGACCATAGCCAAAATCAACAAAGCTAAAAGCTGGTTCTTTGAGAAGATAAATAAAATAGACAACCATTAGCCAGACTCATCAACACAAAAAAAAGAGGAAGAATCAAAACAAAATTAGAAATGAAAATGGAGAATCAAACAGACAACAAAGAAACCCAAAAGATCATAAGAGACTACTATCAGCAACTATATGTCAATAAAATGGACAACTTGGAAGAAATGGACAAATTCTTAGAAAAGTGTAACCTTCCAAAACGGAACTAGGAAGAAATAGCAAATCTTAACAGACCCATCAAAGCACAGAAATCGAAACTGTAATCAGAAATCTTCCAAAACAAAAAGCCCAGGACCAGATGGCTTCACAGCTGAATTCTACCAAAAATTTAGAGAAGAGCTAACACCTATCCTACTCAAATGCTTCCAGAAAATTGCAGAGGAATGTAAACTTCCAAACTCATTCTGTGAGGCCACCATCAGCCTAATACCAAAACAGACAAAGATGGCCACAAAAAAAGAAAACTACAGGCCAATATCACTGATGAACATAGGTGCAAAAATCCTTAACAAAATTCAAGCAAACAGAATCCAACAACGTATTAAAAAGATCATACATCATGACCAAGTGGGCTTTATCCCAGGGATGCAAAGATTCTTCAATATTTGCAAATCAATCAATGTGAAACACCACATTAACAAATTGAAAGATAAAAACCACATGATTATCTCAATAGATGAAGAGAAAGCCTTTGACAAAATTCATTATCGATTTATGATAAAAAAAAAACAAAAAAACCCTGTGCTCGCTTCGGCAGCACATATACTAAAATTGGAACAATACAGAGA
>NW_020867588.1:0-18764 GCF_003369695.1 Bos indicus x Bos taurus | reverse complement strand
AGTCAGTGTCCGCAGGTGACTTTTCAGGACTTAAAATGTCGCTTCTGAGCTTAAGGTACTAAGGTTTTAATTTTACTCAAATAAAATTAAAGTAAAATTTAATGGTTTTCTCTACCCAAAAGGCTAACAAATCTCTGGTCTTCAAAAAACATAAGGTGAATATAAATAAGAAAAAAATTAGCTATTTGTGTATTTTGTGGTATGATATTGGTGCCAGAAACTTATGAAAAGTTATGGTCTTAGAAATATTTTAGAAGAAAAACAAAAAGTCAAATAGCTACCACATGAGGACTAATTTAAGAGTAGGATTTTCATTCTGGAAATATAAACTGAGTTGGTGACTGTTCTGTAAAATCTTAAAGAACATGTTTAGAAAAAGATGTTTATTGTGTATTTGAAAGATATTTCTACTCTCTAATCTAAAATATATACATTAATTATGAATTAAAGGCAATGTTAAAATGTACCTAAGAGAAAATATTTTGGAACAGGCAAAATTAACAGGTCAGTAAACTATACCCTTCTTTTCATTTTATGGTCCTGAATTTACAATCTAAATTTTAGATTCATTCAACACTCATGAGAAATACCCAGGTATTCAAAAAAGTCAGCCAACAATATTACACCACACTGTATTCAAGAACCTGAAAAGAGATTAAAGGGATCCAAAAATGAGTTTATAAAACCAAATTTACCATAAAATTCATCATCTGCTGAAATTTAAACCTAGTACTCAAAAAAAATCATAAAAAATAAAGTAAAACCTGGCAAATGCTGTAAGATATAAAACTAACGTTGTGATATATGAAAAAAAAGAGCATATGAAGAGCAAAGATAACTTCTTGAAGCAAATGATATAGGAATTAACCATTAAATGATATTCAGAATTCACTGGGCATCTTTTTAACTTCTCAGTATTTACAGAAAGATGTTTTTCAAATACTTTAACTTACATACACATTCTTGATTTTTTCATAAAATGCGTTGCTATAAATTACTTTGATTTATAATTAGAAAAAACAACTGAAATGAAATAAACTAATGTATTTAAGTATCTCTTCCTAGACAAAATAAACCAAAAGAAAGTCAGAATTTATTCTTTAGAAAACCATCCCCAATTCAGAAGTATATAACTTATATCCACCTGCGCAGTGACAATTCTTCATTAGATCTTATAAATAAATTGCTATTTTGTGAAAATAGGACAATCACCAGTATATCTGGTGATACCTCTACCATTCTTTAAAGACAAATGTCACAAATTACAATTAAGATTCAATTCTTAAACCTCGAACTGCTCCCTACTTTGAAATAAATTAGAGCAACTTTTCAAAAGTAAAGATTTTAAATAAACTCAAAAATGGATTAAAGATCTAAACGTAAGACAGAAACTATAAAACTCCTAGAGGAGAACTATAGGCAAACCACTCTCCGACATACATCACAGCAGGATCCTCTATGACCCACCTCCCCAGAATATTGGAAATAAAAGCAAAAATAAACAAATGGGACCTAATTAACCTTAAAGCTTCTGCACATCAAAGGAAATATTAGCAAGGTGAAAAGACAGCCTTCAGAATGGGAGAAAATAATAGCAATGAAGCAACCGACAAACAACTATTCTCAAAAATATACAAGCAAACTCCTACCAGCTCAACTCCAGAAAAATAAACGACCCAATCAAAAAATGGCCAAAGAACTTAAAATAGACATTTCTCCAAAAAAAAGACATACAGATGGCTAACAAAACACATGAAAAAGATGCTCAACATCACTCATTATAAGAAAAATGCAAATCAAAACCACTATGAGGTACCATTTCACACCAGTCAGAATGGCTGCGATCCAAAAGTCTACAAATAATAAATGCTGGAGAGGGTGTGGAGAAAAGGGAACCCTCTTACACTGTTGGTGGGAATGCAAACTAGTACGGCCCACTATGGAAGAACAGTGTGGAGATTCCTTAAAAACTGGAAATAGAACTGCCTTATGATCCAGCAACTCCCACTGCTGGGCATACACACTGAGGAAACCAGAAGGGAAAGAGACACGTGTACCCCAATGTTCATCGCAGCACTGTTTATAATAGCCAGGACATGGAAGCAACCTAGATGTCCATCAGCAGATGAATGGATAAGAAAGCTGTGGTACATATACACAATGGAGTATTACTCAGCCATTAAAAAGAATACATTTAAATCAGTTCTAATGAGGTGGATGAAACTGGAGCCTATTATACAGAGTGAAGTAAGCAGAAGGAAAAACATAAATACAGTATACTAACGCATATATATGGAATTTAGGAAAGATGGTAACAATAACCCGGTGTACGAGACAGCAAAAGAGACACTGATGTATAGAACAGTCTTATGGACTCTGTGGGAGAGGGAGAGGGTGGGAAGATTTGAGAGAATAGCATTGAAACATGTAAAATATCATGTAGGAAATGAGTTGCCAGTCCAGGTTCGATGCATGATGCTGGATGCTTGGGGCTGGTGCACTGGGACGGCCCAGAGGGATGGTATGGGGAGGGAGGAGGGAGGAGGGTTCGGGATGGGGAAACACATGTATACCTGTGGCGGATTCATTTTGATATTGGCCAAAACTAATACAATTATGTAAAGTTTAAAAATAAAATAAAATTGGAAGAATAAAAAAAAAAAAAGATTTTTAGGGGATATGTGCAATGTAGGAAAAAAATATAACTCCAACCTGAAAAGATACTTATTGTTAAAACTTTGATGTATTTTCATTTCTTTCTAGCCTTTAATAAAAATTGTAAATTACAAAAAAAGTCATCATAATTTACTTGCAAATAATTTACATCCAAGTGCCATTACTTATTACTGCAATACCCATTTTATTGTGTTATTAAATAACCTTAGGGGGTTTAACAAATAGTTGCATGGTAATAAAGTTATAGCATAATACTCTTCATTCTCTTCATGAATATTAAGCTTGTTTCCAATTTTTCAGATCGCAAAAAATCTCAGATGGACATTTGGCAAATTCTGGGTAAAAAAAAAAGATAAAAAAGATGTTTTTAAAGTTGTTTAATTATCAATGTTCAGCTATTCTCCAGAAATACTTCACACTGCTCCTCTCTCCCAGCAATGGCTATTTTAGGACCTCAAAGCGGTTTGTTAGCACCGAGTTCTCTGTCCCATGAACAGGGAGTCCGAACACACTGAACCATCCATGTCTGGAGCAGAGAAAGGTTTACTGCAGGGCCGTGCGAGGAGATGCGGGCTGCCCTGAAGGCCCCAGCCCCCTAAAACGATTCCAAAGTGTTTTATTTTTTTTAATTTTATTTTATTTTTAAACTTTATATAATTGTATTAGTTTTGCCAAATATCAAAATGAATCCATCACAGGTATACATGTGCTCCCCATCCTGAACCTCCTCCCTCCTCCCTCCCCATACCATCCCTCTGGGTCGTCCCAGTGCACTAGCCCCAAGCATCCAGTATCCTGCATTGAACCTGGACTGGCCAAAGTGTTTTTAAAAGCCAGCTGAGGGAGGCGGTCACGGGGCATGTGGTCCCTCAGGCACAATTCTCTGATTGGCTGATGGTGAGGAAACAGGATGGGGTCACAGGGAATAACATTATCAGTCCTTCCGCTCCAGGAGGCCTGATGCTAGATGCTCGAGGTCAGCAAGTAGTAAACGCTTTCTGTCTGGTGAGGGGTTTTCATATCTGTTTTCCTATGTTTCGTATCATATCTGTTTTCATATCATAAGGGCTTCCCTGGTGGCTCAGATGGTAAAGAATCTGTCTACAGTGTGGGAGACCCAGGTTCAATTTCTGCGTCGGGAAGATCCCCTGGAGAAGGGAAAGGCTACCCACTCCAGTATTCTGGCCTGGAGAATTCCACAGACTGTAGTCCATGGGGCACAAAGAGTCAGACACAACTGAGCGACCTTCACACTTGTATATCTGTAAAGATAACTCAGTGAAGTGAAGTCGCTCAAGTCATGTCCGACTCTTTGCGACCCCATGAACTGCAGCCCACCAGGCTCCTCTATCCATGGGATTCTCCAGGCAGGAATACTGGAGTGGGTTGCCATTTCCTTGTCCAGATAACTCAGTAATATGCCTCAAACAGCTCTCTAGGCACTGAAGAGAGGAATCAGAGCAGAGGATTTGGGAAGGCCTGTCCAGGGGAAGCCCATGGGGTCCTGCTCTGTGATAGTTTGATGCCTGCTAGCTCCTCCCCACGTATTTGAGTCTGACTCTGCAGGCTGTAGGGGAGGAGTGGGCAGACCATGAACTAAGTGAGAGAGGGATAATCTGATCTCTGCAATGAAGGAAAGGAAGTTTGTCTAAGAGCTTAGCTAGACAGGCCAATAATAGAAGCAGCAAAATTCTCCTGGTCTCGGGGAACATGAATTAATATTTGGAGCTTACCAGGCACATCATCAAAGTCCTCAGTATTAAAAAATGTAATAAAATTTATTCTGATTTCATTTGTTAAATGCATACTTTATTAAGTCCACATATTGTGTTTTAAAATATTGGTGAATAGCATGTGTTCAATGTTTATTAAAATTTTTAATTGTTAAAACAGAAATTAAAAATTACATATTAAAATATTTGATAAGATAGAAAGCCCTTCTATCTTAATATTGCAATTGAATTGCAACAGCTATGAAAGACATTCAGGAAAAAAATGAATTTTCTACTTATACAGATCTTGAAAGCATATTGCTTATATTCACAGCAAATTATTTTTTATAACTTTCTTAAACTATGCTTCTCAGAAATTGAGTGTAATATTGTGGCATTAGTACCATATAAGAACTAGAAACCCAGTTTTCATTTCCTTTTATAACTACTAATCTGTATCTAAAAATATTTAAAAATATAAAATAGGTTTCTTTTAATAAGGACTCACTAATAATAAATATGATATGATAAATTTCATAAAATGGATTAATATGAGATACTATTGAAAGAAAAGTATTTTAAAATGACAATATGATATAGCAAGGTTTAAAATGAGACAATTAATTCAATAGCTTGAGGCAGAATATAAATATTTAATAAAATTGTGTAAAAATTGAAAAATTACTATACATAAATAAGAATGGCATTAATTTTGTAAATCAGTATTAGTTAATATAGCTTCATAGCAATAAGTATATTTGATTAGATTCATTAACTACTAAGAAATAAACATTTTTCATTTTAGAGTTCAAGTAGTTGACTTGAGAGCAAAAATAAATATATACTTATAAATAAGGTAACAATTATAGTTATAAAGAGTTAATGATTTTTATTGATTATTATGACTATAAAGTTAGAAAGCAATGAATATTGGTAAGACAACATTTCAAACTTAGTTAAGAATTTGGAATATTAATCAATTTTGTGTTATGCACACATGTGTGCTAAGTCCCTTAGTCATGTCCAACTCTTTTGCGACCCCATGGCCTGTAGCCCACCAGGCTCCTCTGTGTATGGGCTTCTCTAGGTAACATTACTGGAGTGTGTTGCCACGCCTTCCTCCAGGGGATCTTCCCAACCCAGGGGTTGAGCCCGAATCTGTTATGTCTCCTGCACTGGCAGGAACGTTGGTAAATTTGGTCAACAGAGGCATGAGAAGTATTAAACCATCTACTGGGAAACGTTTAATGAGTTGCTGCAGATCTAATCATTACTGAGCAGAGGGTTACATCTCTAAGAGACTGACCATCACCTAGGTTTGTGTGAGGTCAGACAGATCCATGTGGAATTCATGACCAATCCAACAGAACTGGCTGGGCAGGGCCAAGCATTAAACATAAAGTAGGGAACAAATGGGGCTTCCCTGATAGCTCAGTTGGCAAAGAATCCGCCTGCAATGCAGGAGACCCTGGTTCAATTCCTGGGTCAGAAAGATCCCCTGGAAAAGGGATAGCCTACCTACTCCAGTATTCTTGTGCTTCCCTTGTGGCTCAGCTGGTAAAGAATCCACCCGCAACACAGGAGACCTGGGTTCCATCCCTGGGTGGCAAAGATCCCCTGGAGAAGGGAAAGGCTACCCACTCCAGTATTCTGGCTTGGAGAATTCCAGGGACTGTATAGTCCATGGGGTCACAAAGAGTCGGACACGACTGAGTGACTTTTACTTTCAGCAAACAGATAATGAGTGTAACTTTTTTTTTGCTCACACATTAGTCATCCTGGAGTGCTATTAATAGAACAAATGACCATAGGCTGGGTGGCTGAAACAGCACACGTTTGTTTCTCATGGTTCTGAAGCCTGGAAGTCCAAGATCAAGGTGTCAACTCATTCATTTCCTGGCAATATCTCTCTTCCTGGCTTTCAGATGCCACCTTCTCCTGTCCTCATGTGGTGGAGAGAGCACACTGGCCTCTCTTCCTCTTCTTATAAGGTGCTGATCCCACCACGGGACTCCTATTTCATGACCTCATCTAAACCTCATTACTTCCCAAAGGCTCTTCCTCCCAACATCACACTGGAGGGTAAGACTTCAATGCATGAGTTTCGGAGGGGATATGGTTTAGTTCTTACATGCTCACATCACCCAAGGTTAAGAACCTATTTGTGTTTGGAACTTTCTGGAATTCCAGCAAACTTCCTCTGAATCACTAGAGATGTTGTAATTGATGTTGTGTCTATTCTATCAGGGATTATGTAAACATTGTCTATTTATCTCATCACTATATTCAATGTAAAATATTCCAGTGAAATATGTATAAATAAGAAAAACTAGCTATCAACTTTAAATTAAAATCAAAAGATTCAAAGAGATAAAAGTTATATGGTATTTGAGTTACTGTATAAATAAAAAATATGCACTTAATACACTTATGAGTCCTTAGATATACTCATATCCTGCAGAATATGAACAAGTTGATATAATTCAAGGAGAAAGTGAAAGTCACTGAGTCATGTCCAACTCTTTTTGACCCCATGGACTATACAGTCTCTGGAATTCTCCAGGCCAGAATACTGGAGTGGGTAGCCCTTCCCTTCTCCAGGGGATCTTCCCAACTCAGGGATCGAGCCCTTGTCTCCCTCATTGCAGGGGGATTCTTTATCAGCTGAGCCTTTACTACAGATGATAGTCTATTCTGCAAAACAGAGCCGTTAGTCACACAAACTGTCTAGGATAATGACTGTAATTGTGCTTCCAGGATAACTTTCCACTGGTTGACATGACCTAGGCAGAAGATTGTTTTGAGTTATACATGGAAGTCAAATCAACAATAATTAGATGCTTTCTACTTGACTGGCCGGAATAGTTCAATCAGATTGGTACCCGCTTGAGACATAAGGGTTTTGCGAAAGGAAATGATTAAGAAACAAGCTTCCTCTGAACTACCGAAGATGCTGAAATTGGTGCTCTGTCTGTATTATCAGGGATCATGAGCCCAGGACAGACACAGTCTCAGGGCACTAACTGCTGTTTGAACTATTATCCGTCAGAGAGCCATGGACCACAAGACCCAGTACCTCAGTTTGTGACTAGTTAACCACACCTGTGTAGAAACCAAGACCTATTTGAAAAGACCCCTTAGGGGACTGGTACCATGCAGTCAGAATAAAGTACAGAACAAGTATTCAGGACCACTTCATTATTTGTCACACACCTCCGTTTTTAAAAATGTCTGTTAACAAATATTGCTAAAGGGGGTCCATTTAGAAAGTTCTGAATTTGGAAAGATGGCTTATAAATGATCAAACCTATCTCAAAAGCAGTTTTACAACAATACTGTATATTTAACAAGCATTTCCCTGGTGGCTCACACTGTAAAGAATCCGCCTGCAATGCTGGAGACCTGGGTTCGATCCCTGGGTTGGGAAGATCCCCTGGAGAAGGGAACTCATTCCAGTATTCTGGCCTGGAGAAGTCCATGGACAGAGGAGCCTGGCAGGCTGTAGTCCATGGGGTGTCAAGGAGTTAGACACGACAGAGAGACTTTCACTAATAAACACAGGGCACTTACTATATACCTGCTCTTGGTTTAAGTGCTTACAAAATATTCATTCACATACAGTAGTAAGGAGAGGGTGCTACTCTTTACCCTCATTTTCTCTGAGATCTTGAGTGTTTCCAGAGAAGAGTTCCAAGTTACTTAAGGAAGACGCTGAACACTCTAGTGGCCAAGGGTTCTTTACCGAGAAGCCTCTTCACCACCGCAACTACTCACCTTATGCGGAAGCAGGAGTAACCACAAACTGCCAAGACTTCATCCGCGGTTTATATTAAACACTGTGTTAAGAGTGACAGGGGACACGTCCTTTGAGAATGCCAGGATTATTTTTGATATTTTTTTTCTCAGAATATATAAGACCCATCTGTTTACCAACTCCAACTTTGTATTTGCCTTCTACGAGTCACAATGAGCCCATGGGCACAAAGAGATGGACACGACTGGGCAGCTGAACAACAGCAACGTGAATCACACAGGGAGGCCTCGTGGCTCAGATGGCAAAGAATCTGCCTGCAGTGCAGGAGACCTGGGCTCTATGCTTGGTGGGGAAGACACCCCGGAGGGGGAAAGCCCACTCGCGCGAGTCACAGAGGAGAGCATGGCATAGCATAGTTCCCTTACTCAAGTCTAATAAGGAAAATACGGCAATTCAAAGGAAAAGCATCGTGACCTTCATCTGCATGACGCATGATATGAAGCCAGCAGTGGAGAAGTACTAAGAGGATTATTCTTGTGCGTTCACAGAAATAAAATTCTGCCCTACCCTATGTGCCTCCACTGAATAAAGCATCCTTTTTCCATTTTAAGGCTCTCAGGTCAGTTAAGGCTAAATTGCAGGAGGTAAACACTGTCATGCCCAAAGGAGAAATTCACTCGCTCCTACTTAACAGGCCCATCCCACTTTTGTCTTCTTTGTTCAAACTGTCAATCATGACAGTTTCCGCAAGAGTTAGATCCAAACCACTGAGTGATTTCAGGTAGGCTACCAGACTGCCCGCAGAGATGAACAATTTTCAGTCATTATTGATGTGGCTTTGGAAGACTGGCCCTAGAGTAAAAGGTCTTAAATCCCACAAACCCATCCCCTAAAATTTCTGTACTCTCTTAAATATGAATAAAATGCTCTACTATAAGTGCAATGGTGAATTTCCCTCCACAAACATGAATGTTTTGGGGTTTTATCAAGTAGCAATAAAAATAATATAGTGAAAATGCCTACTGTATGTCTAGATCAGATAAAATGTTGTTTACAAATTCCTTAAAATCAACAGCTATGAAGGCAGATGCAGTGTTATTCATGACAGCATCTCACAATCCATATATCACACACACAAAAAAAAATTGGTTCCAGAACATACTTTCCCTTTGGTGGAATAAATCCCAGCCCTGTATATATAATTTTCTATCGTGACAAACAAGACATCACAATTCTCCCCTCACCTTAACTATGTAATGCAGAATCTCCACAAAACATTAGAAAATCCCAGGGGATGTAGAAATCAAAAATTATGGATGCTCTTTTTGGAGTGAAATATATAAAGTTATTATTAATGATCACACATTCATAAGCTTAGTAAAACTTAACATCTGTTAAGATTTTACTTCAGAAATAGTTGTTAGGGGGAGGATAGACTCTAGGTAAGATAACCATGCTGCTTAAGTGTCCTAAGTCACTTGTATTCACCGTATATAAGGAAGTACAAGCCTGACTCCATATGAGGCCTGTTTCTTTTACTTCAACCATCATATTATATTGCTTTTGCTACAAGTTAATCACTAAAATTTGGCTTAAAACTCAACATTCAGAAAACTAAGATCATGGCATCTGGTCCCATCACTTCATGGCAAATAGATGAGGAAACAATGGAAACAGTGACAGACTATTTTTTGGGCTCCATAATCACCACAGATGGTGATTGCAGCCATGAAATGAAAAGACGCTTGCTCCTGGAAGAAACGTTATAACCAACCTAGACAGCATATTAAAAAGCAGAGACATTATTTTGCCAACAAAGGTCCATCTAGTCAAAGCTATGGTTTTTCCAGTAGTCATATATGGATGGGAGAGTTGGACTGTGAAGAAGGCTGAGCGCCAAAGAATTGATGCTTTTGAACTGTGGTGTTGGAGAAGACTCTTAAGAGTCCCTTGGACTGCAAGGAGATCCAACCAGTCCATCCTAAAGGAAATCAGTCCTGAATATTCACTGGAATGACTGATGCTGAAGCTGAAACTCCAATATTTTGGCCACTTGATGCGGGGAACCGACTCATTGGAAAAGACCCTTATGCTGGGAAAGACTGAAGGCAGGAGAAGGGGATGACAGAGGATGAGATGGTTGGATGGCATCACAGACTGGATGGACATGAGTTTGAGCAAGCTCTGGGAGTAGGTGATGGACAGGGAGGCCTGGCGTGTTGCAGTCCATGTGGCCGCAAAGAGTCAGACAGTGACTGAACTGAATCACTAAATGGATGTTATCTGTAATTTAAAGTTTACATATTGGCCCATCTCTGCGAACCTCGCCTCCCATGCCTGAACTGTATGCTAACATACTTGCATTCAGCTCACTAGAAATATTCTGACCAGACCTGTCTATGCATGGCTGCCAGAAAGAAGAAATTAACACATCCAAAACCAAGAAATACTTGCAACAACTAATGCCTTTATTATTTTATTGCCTCACTTCCTTCTTTTTTGTATAAAAGAACAGCATCCACACCTGGGCAAGATGTTTCTTTGGGACAGTAGCCTACCATCTTCTCGCCCTGCTGGCTTTCTGAATTAGGTCCCTACTCCTTCCCCAGCAGGTTTGTCTCTTTATTTACTGACCTCTTGTGTGGCAGGCAGTATAAGCTCGAACATGGCAGATCACATGGGCTAGGTGGTAATATCAGCATAACTAGCACAACTCGTCACACTTGAGGAGTGAACCTACCTCTTAAAGAATGCTGTTACTAGGGTTATACAAACCAGGCTTCCAGGCTTAACTCTGCTTCCTTGTGGATGAGTAACTTTGAGCAGTTATTTAACCTCCAATGCTCATTTCCTATCCGAAATTTAGAAATAACAATACCAACCACTGATATGACTCTTAAGATATTTGGCAAAACTAATACAATATTTTAAAGTTCAAAATAAAATAAAATTAAAAAAATAAAATAGAAAAAGAGACTTAAGCGTAGTAAAACACTGAATGCAACATTTGCCACATAGGAATTGATTAAAAGATGTTAGTTGAGTTATTATTCCGAATATACAGATAGGTTAGAAACTCATGCCCTGGACTATTTTTTTTCAGTGAATATAGTATTTATCCATTTTCAGGTACATAGAGTAGAGTCAAGGATAATTTACACCTCCCCTTTGAATGCTTCCAGACTATCAGACAATGTTCTGGTAATCTGATGACTTCTCTGAGGCTGGATTTGAACTCTGGTTTCTAATGCTCTACACCAAGTGTTTCCCAAAGTGCTTTTGTAGGGCACTCTAGAGACATGGCACAGCTCCAGGTAATGTTGCATCTGAGATCATTGCAATATTAAAGTCAGCACATTGTTCTCAAAAGGCTGTCTTGTGAATCAACATACTGGAGGTGCTTCACAGCCTTGGTTGATATTTATCATGTATTCTTGAGCAGTTGTGATTGGACAGGCATCTTGCCTTTGGTATTATGACCTAGCCCTTAAACATCTCTGGCATATACACGAGGATCTGGTGCTATAGAAGTTCTGGTGTTTTGGTCTGTACATACACTTTCAGAAATGACTTTCATGTTTTATGTATCTTCTCCTTGAGTCCTTGATTTTGCAAGCAAAGTCTGCAAAAGCCTGCAGAGGAACCACAATGACTGCGGATCCAGTTTTCATCTGAGGTGTCATTTCATGTACTCAAGTAATAGCGTTGATCAGGGCTCTTTTTGAACATATATATTGGAAATTTCTCCTACAAATCTGAGATGCTGTATGAAAGTGAAAGTATTAAGTGCTTAGTCATGTCCGACTCTTTGCTACCCTATGGACTGTAGCCGCCAGGCTCCTCTGTCCATGGGATTCTCCAGGCAAGAATACTGGAGTGTTTGCCATTTCCTTCTCCAGGGATCTTCCCAAGCCAGGGATCAAACCCACATCTTTTATGTCCCCTGAATGGTAGATGGGTTCTTTACCACTAGCCCCACCTGGGAAGCCCATACGATATATTCTACACACACACACACACACACACACACATATACACAGAATTTTCAACTGAAAATTTATTCCATATGTAAATGTCCTACACATGCGAAGTTTGATTACTGTCCTTTTGGCATTAGCTAAGCATCTAAATCAAATAGAAGAGCCTAGATAAATTAAATACATATGTAAACTAGATTGAAATACACAATATGGCAGGGATTATCATACTTTTGGAGAGAAAAAGCACAATTCTGAGAATCAGAGGTATGTAAGAAATGTTTTTAGATTATTATTGTTAGTGATATGTTTTTAAACATCTTCACAATTTTTGTGAACAGCCTTGAAAGGAATATGTACTCAGTCTGCATTAAAGGACATGCAATTCTATATTTGGAATAGATCTCATTATTTTAAAATGGTGTGTAAACACATTCCTCTCTATGAAAACACTTTTAACATCCACAATACACAATAGATTCAAACAGGAAAGAAGCTCTATTAAAAAAAAAATTGGCTGGGGACTGGTTCCCTCCATTGTATAAAGAAAAAGCCTGCGTTTTACTAAAGTATATTTGGACGTAATAGCTATCCCTATGTAGTTATTGTTTAGATGATAACTGTAGTTTATTCGGGAAAATAAAATTGAATGTCACTTAGGGTCATAAACACAAGCAGTAAGGCCCACCAACTTCGCAAAGATTTGTACAGAGAAACATAGATATTGTAATACATGAGTGGATTTTATGGGCTTGAGAATCCAGGAGCCAGAATGGCTTTTAAAAGACTGCTGATACTTTCTTAGCTCCTGCACATCCATCGGCGCTCACTGTAGTGTTATCTGACTATCTCTGACTTCTATAACACACTCTACATGTAACAGCCACTTCTAGAGGACCATCTGCTAGAACTCTAGGGGCCCTCCAGAGGACACCCTAATCTATAATAATGCAAGCATATTCAAAACCCTGTGTATTTCTGGGGTAGCCCACATCTGTAGACTGCAATCCACATACAACACGAAGGCTGCTTAAAATTTGGATAAAGACTCATCATACCTATTCTTAGAGTCAGAAAAGTGATGTCCACTGTTAACCTTTAAAAACACTGGAGATCGAACAAAATCAGTCAGAAGATCTTACCACACTATGAGTGCTTGTGTTATTGCTTATGACACGGCAATGGCAGTAAAGGATGCTGCGATTTTAGACGCAGGTGTTGATTTCCTAGTTTGTAAAGCTGAAGTTAAGCCAGAGACGTAGATGGGGTGGACACGTTGGTGTCTCTGATCTTCAAAGAAGGAGTTTTATTAGAGGTGTGCATGTGTGTTCTATGTCACTTCAGTTGTATCCGACTCTGTATAACCCTATGGACTGTAGCCACCAGGCTCCTCTGTCCATGGAATTCTCCAGGCAAGAATACTTGAGTGGGTTGCTACGCCTCCTCCAGGGGCTCTTACCCACCCAGGGATCGAACCCATGTCTCATATGTCTCCTGTATCGGCAGGCGGGTTCTTTACACTAGTACCATCTGGGAAGCCCAGTATGCTTTCATCAATATTAATTTTCTTCCATATTTTACACTTTATGAAACAACTAATTTAATCTATTATGTGATTATCAATAAGAAAGTTAATTTAGAATAGATGCATCATTAAAAAAAAAACTATTGAAACCTTGTCTAAATGTAACAAGTCATTTCCTGATTTTAAACATCAGAGAAGGATGTTCAAGAAATTGTTCAAGATCGTCTGTGCATTGTGGACTACAGACCTCAGTGAGTCAGTAGTTATATTCCCCATAGACGTTCACCACTTGTTAAACACTCTCCTCTGGCTGGTAAGTCTCTATACTAATAAGGTATTGATATAAGGACTGAAAGTCAGTGGAAAATGAATCCTTATTACCTTCAGTTGTTATGCACATTTTAAACACTTAAAAAAGTAACACTTCAACAATATTAGCGCTTACATATGTCTTGTTTGTCCACGTAGATAGAGAGAATACAGAGAAGGGCACCATTGAAGTCGGGTGTGTTGGTCATAAGTAATGACCTCTAAGCAGAGAAATGAGACAAACCAACAAAAAAACTAAGACACGGGACAAAAGCTTTTTGGTGACTGAAAATGAAGAAGGGAGGGGGAAAAACAATAGCAACCAAGGGGGAACAAAAAACCAAACAGAACCAAATGAACTATGGAGGATTTAGCTAGATTTCCTCCTGTCGGTCTCCGTGGAGTTACTAACAGCTGCCGTTTGGTGGCCCCAACGTGTGTCAGAGACGGTCCCAGGCAGTCAGTAAACTACTCCGAAGTTGAAAAGGCATAGCAAGCCAGCAGTATGTTGTCACTGATCAACCACATGAGGCACACGAAGGCGAACTTGTCTGAAGTGGCCCAACTACGAAACGTTGGAATCCGAATTCAGAGCTGTGTGGGCCTCGCCGCAGCGCCTTACGTCATCACGGCTCCTGCAGCAGCACGGCTCACGCGGACGTCAGTACTGGGGCACTGATAAGGAGGCAGAGCGGCTCAAATGCACGCAGTCCCTTCTTATCCTCAGAAGATCCCTCCCTTAAAGAGGGTTTTGGAGTACTAGCATGTACATGCACGCTCAGTTGCTCCGTTGTGTAGGTCTCTGTGACCCCGTGAACTACAGCCAGGCTCCTCTTTCCCTGGAATTTTCCAGAATACTGGAGTGGGTGGTCATTTCTTAATCCAGGGGATTTTACCAACCCAGGGATCAAACCCACATCTCCTGCATTTCTTACGTTGTCAGGTGGATTCTTTACCCACCTCGGAAGGTATGGCATCAACACTGCTGCTGCTGCTGCTAAGTCTCTTCAGTCGTGTCCGACTCTGTGCAACCCCATAGACGGCAGCCCACCAGGCTCCCCTCCCTGGGATTCTCCAGGCAAGAACACTGGAGTGGGTTGCCATTGCCTTCTCCAATGCATGAAAGTGAAAATTGAAAGTGAAGTCACTCAGTCGTGTCTGACTCTTAGCGACCCCATGTACTGTGGCCCACCAGGCTCCTCCATCCATGGGATTTTCCAGGCAAGAGTACTGGAGTGGGGTGCCATTGCTTTCTCCGGCATCAACACTACTGACATGTATATCAAAAGAAGTGTCCATCCATGCAGATAAACCCTACCTCTTTAAACTGTAGCATAAAATACATTATTTTTAGAAACTTCTCTTTCTCCAAACAAATGCCTATTGCAATGTAATATATATGTGTAATCAACATGCTATTTATGTTTTATTTTTGTTGTAAAAAATTTTGGCAAACAAATGTGTACTTAGAAAAATGATTTTATGTTCTAAAATTTTTAGCAAGCAAATGTGTAAGTAGAAGAATATTTTTAGAATCCAAAATTTATTTATCAACCAGAATCACATTCATGTTTATCTAACATGTTTATGGATACTTATCCTTCTTTTAACTGATTCTAAGATTTTATTAAACATGTCTTATTTCAGTTCAGTCGCTCAGTCCTGTCCCACTCTTTGCGGCCCCATGAACCACAGCACGCCAGGCCTCCCTGTCCATCACCAACCCCCAGAGTTCACTCCAACTCATATCCATTGAGTCGGTGATGACATCTAACCATCTCACCCTCTATCCTCCTACCTTCAATCTTTCCCAACATCAGGGTCTTTTCAAATGCATTTGTATAATGCATCATCAACCGGGTACAAAAGGAGTAACAGTAGCTTAAGAAACATAATCTAAAGCAAATGCAGAACTTCTTTGCATTTTTGGTTTCCTCTGAGTACAAAGGCTCATATTTTTTATTAGCTAAAACTCAAAATTTAATCACAAAAACTTTGAAAAATCCAGTTTAAAAATATTACAGATAATTTGTGCAGTACTTGGCATATTGTCAGTTCAGTTCAGTCGCTCATTCGTGTCTGACTCTTTGCGACCCCATGAATCGCAGCACGCCAGGCCTCCCTGTCCATCACCAACTCCCAGAGTTCACTCAGACTCATGTCCATCAAGTCAGTGGTGCCATCCAGCCATCTCATCCTCTGTCATCCCCTTCTCCTCCTGCCCCTAATCCCTCCCAGCATCAGAGTCTTTTCCAATGAGTCAACTCTTCGAATGAGGTGGCCAAAGTACTGGAGTTTCAGCTTTAGCATCATTCCTTCCAAAGAAATCCCAGGGCTGACCTCTTTCAGAATGGACTGGTTGGATCTCTTTGCAGCCCAGGGGACTCTCTAGAGTCTTCTCCAACACCACAGTTCAAAAGCATCAGCCTTCTTCACAGTCCAACTCTCACATCCATACATGACCACTGGAAAAACCATAGGCTTGACTAGACGGACCTTAGTTGGCAAAGTAATGTCTCTGCTTTTGAATATGCTATCTAGAGATTCTTATAATCCCTTATGATTATACAGTGGAAGTGAGAAATAGATTTAAGGGCCTAGACCTGATAGATAGAGTGCCTGATGAACTATGGACGGAGGTTTGTGACACTGTACAGGAGACAGGGATCAAGACCATCCCCACGGAAAAGAAAAAAAAGAAAAATGGCTGTCTGGGGAGGCCTTACAAATAGCTGTGAAAAGAAGAGAAGTGAAAAGCAAAGGAGAAAAGGAGAGATATAAGCATCTGAATGCAGAGTTCCAGAGAATAGCAAGAAGTGATAAGAAAGCCTTCCTCAGTGATCAATGCAAAGAAATAGAGGAAAACAACAGAATGGGAAAGACTAGAGATCTCTTCAAGATAATTAGAGATACCAAGGGAACATTTTATGCAAAGATGGGGTCGATAAAGGACAGAAATGGTATGGACCTAACAGAAGCAGAAGATATTAAGAAGAGATGGCAAGAATACACAGAAGAACTGTACAAAAAAGACCTTCATGACCCAGATAATCACAATGGTGTGATCACTGACCTAGAGCCAGACATCCTGGAATGTGAAGTCAAGTGGGCCTTAGAAAGCATCACTATGAACAAAGCTAGTGGAGGTGATGGAATTCCAGTTGAGCTATTTCAAATCCTGAAAGATGATGCTGTGAAAGTGCTACATTCAATATGCCATCAAATTTGGAACACTCAGCAGTGGCCACAGGACTGGAAAAGGTCAGTTTTCATTCCAATCCAAAGAAAGGCAATGCCAAAGAATGGCATATTGTACTAATTAATAAATGTTAATGATCAGCATATGTGTCACACTACATCTCCCTTCAATTTTTTATTTAAATGAAACAAAATGCTTAATTATTATAATCTCATTGATTCTTAAACTTTGTGAAATATATGGGACTTGTAACTCTGGTGCTGCTACATGGAAGCCAACTAAGGTTCAAATGTCCAGTGATATTGATCATATAGCTACAGAGTTGAGTACTCGGGGCCAGTTAAACACCTAACTGAGCGTTTACGTATACAGCACTCCTTCTGTTGTGATGCGTTTCAGTAGTAAACTAGACTAAGTCATTCCTTGCAGCTTCAGTGGGGGTCTCAGGCACTCGTTTACCTTGTTCACAGATCTGAGGATCTTGTTTCTCCTCAAGGTGTGCAAACCTGAACATCCCGTTGTAGGAGAGATTCCATTCTGACGGGTAATAGCTTTTAAAAGCAGTGTTTCTGAAGTTCTATATAGGATCTTTTCTATGGGCCTACCATACCTTCCTTTAATTTTTTTCTCTGAATCATTTCATTTACAATGATAGTGTGACAGAGGGTGTGTAGACTCTAAACACATCATGTTAGTAAGCGTTTATTCAAATTCTTTGATACAGAGTCTCGGAAATACCAGTCATCAATGTACTATCAGTATCAACTCTGAAATACGTCCTTAATTTCCCTCCTTAAAAAGGATTAGCTTTGTATCCCAGGCCTTCCAGGGGAAAATCCTACCATTCTCTTTTGGCTAAACAGTGAAGTAGACTGTTATCTGGGGACGTAATAATTATGGTGTGAACCACAAAACCAAGGAAATGCCTTGTAATTGTCTATGCCAGGGTCCAAAGTCATTGGCTAGAACTCACTCTACGAACACAGGGCAAGGCTTTCTCTGTGCCATACATGCCCTGCCACTGGAGGGAATAAACCTCTGTAGCTGTGAAGTCACTGGGGCTCATCTCCTGGGTCACAGAGCAACAAAGGGGCAATGAAAAGCCCTATGTGTTAATGAGACTTGACCATCCATCCTTGATGGCAAATTAATACCTTTGTACACGGGCAGACCTTGTGTGGTCCCCTAATTGCAGGACGCTGGACCAGGTGCCACGCCTGCGTCTCAGACCGGAAAACTACTCACTTATCCCGACGAGCCACAGTCTCCTACATACTGCTTTTCCTGAGGACCCACGTTTGAAGAATTCATAATTAGATTTCAGTGTCTGATAATTAAATAATTAATTAGAGTAAATTGAATGGTCACGCATGGACAATGATGCCCGTGTCTCATGAACTAAGATTTAATTTAATTCAGTGCACTTGAGGTTAGTAAGACTGATTTCTAAATAATTATATTTCTAGATTTAATGGATAAATAGCTTTTGGGGACACTAGTTAGGAATTCTAGAACATTTCTGTTTTTCTTAAGAAAAAGAGGATGGAGCAGAGAAAGTGTAGAGGAGAAAGACTGAAGGACAATACCAGCACCATGATCATTAATTTACCAG
>NW_020867587.1:0-31366 GCF_003369695.1 Bos indicus x Bos taurus | reverse complement strand
ACCTTATGAGATGTGGCATATTTGGGGAGCTTTCTTGATCTTTACTGGGCTCTGCTTTTTTCAGGTTTAATAAATCTTTAAAACTTCAACATTCAAAAAACTAAAATCATGGCATCTGGGCCATCACTTCATGGCAAATAGATGGGGAAACAATGGAAACAGTGACAGACTTTATTTTCTGGGCTCCAAAATCACTGTGGATAGTGACTGCAGTCATGAAATTAAAAAAGATGGCTGCTCCTTGAAAGAAAAGCTATGACAAACCTAGATAGGGTGTATTAAAAAGCAGAGGCATCATTTGCCAGCAAAGGTCCATCTAGTCAAAGCTGTGTTTTTTCCAGTAGTCATGTACAGATGTGAGAGTTGGACCATAAAGAAGGCTAAGCACCAAAGAATTGATGCTTACGAATTGTGGTGTTGGAGAAGACTCTCGAGAGTTACCTGAACTATAAGGAGATCAAAGAAGTCAATCTTAAAAGAAATCAACCCTAAATATCCATTGGGAGGACTGATGCTGAAGCTGAAGCCCCAATACTTTGGCCACCTAATGTGAAGAGCTGACTCATTGGAAAAGATCTGACTCATTGGAAAAGACCTTGGTGCTAGGAAAGACTGGAGGCAAAAGGAGAAGGGATTGACAGAGGATGAGATGGTTGAATGGCATCACTGACTCAATGGACATGATTTTGAGCAAATTCTGGGCATAATGAAAGACAGAGAAGCCTGGCATCCTGCAGTCCATGTGGTCGCAAAGAATCATACACGACTTAGCAGCTGAACAGCAACAATGTGATCTTGGCTACATCTTCTCAATGATATGTTTTGTACACTTTGTACTACACATGTCATTTCCATTCCTCTTACTTTTGCCTCTAACTTGATTGTCCATTCTGCAGGTATTGTTTGCTCAGCTCAGCCATGCTTTCTAGGTCCCTAGATGTGACCTTGCTTTTCTGGACTCTTCCCTACACATTTGTGTCTCTCCTCTCTAGTGTGGTACTCTAAGACTTCCCGGGAGAGTACGACTCTCCCCCACACTGTTCCAAGGTGTCATCTTGACATTATCCAAACTCTGACGGTAACCTGGTTCTAACATTCTTGAGATGTTACACAGACATGTGCTCTGTCTTTCCTCCTTTCTTTTCTTGCCTCCTTTCCTTCCTGCCTCCCTCCATATTTCTTTCTTTCATTCTTTCTTGTGACAAAGCTGAGCATTTTCTAAAAATTAATGGCAGAAACCAAACCACAGATCCAAGAAGTTCAGAGATCAAAGGGAATAAATACTAAAAAAAAATAAATATGCCTAGACATATTTTCAAACTTCAGAAAACCAAAGACAAAGAGAGAATCTTGAATAAGGTTAGAGAGGAAGGAACCTATGGAGGAACAAAGTTAAGAATTTCATGAGACCTCTAATCAGAATCTATTCAAAGATGACAGAGGAGTGAAGTATTTAAAGTGTTAAAAGAAAACCCCCCGAACTAGAATTTAGTATCCAGCAAAATTATCCTATAAGAGTGAAAGAAAATAGAGGCTTTCTCAGACAAGCAAAACCTGGGGGAATTTGTCTCTGACAGACTTGCCTTACAAGAAATGTTAAAAGAAGTTCTTCAGGGAGAAGGAAAATGATATAGGTCATAAATTAGGATCAACATGATGAAAGGAAGCACATCAGAGAAAAATAAGTGCCAGTAAAGTGTGGGTTCTTTACATTTACAGCTTGTTGGGAGCTGAAAGTGATGCACCTGGTTGTGGACAGAATAGACTCCTGTCTGAAAATTTCTTTTTGTATGCTGTTCATTGTCACTTCACCTCTCTGAGCCCTGTTCCTCATTTCCAGTGTGGACATAAAATTACGTACTTCACAAAGCTGTTGCCAGCTTCGATGAAAGAACAGATATTTAAAATTTTGGGAATCTCGAAGACTTATTTCAATTCCTTAATTTATAAAATTAATTTTATAAGTCCATAATTCCTTTTTTTTTTTAGTTTTTTTTTTTTTTTTCAAGCAATGGGAAACCCTCCACAAATAAGCACCAAGCTTTGTAATTTTTATGGATGCTAAACAAATATCAGTTATTACCCTTAGAATGCTAAATATGGAAGCAATTTTAATGGAGGAAATGAAGTATTTTGCCTCAGTGTTTTTGCCACCCATTAGTCCCTCAGGTTAAAGGTCTGACACTCAGGGTCCTAAGGTCTAACATTCAAGTTATTGACTTATCGTAAAAAGTTTTGCTCCCATTGGCTTTTTAGTGAAATATGTAATAAGAATTCAAATGGGATCTAAAATATCTTAACTGTCCAGTGAGATTCAAAGACGAATTTCTCACCTGACAAAGTGAATCAGGAGTAACTACTCTCATTGTTTCAAGGGAAATAAAACATTTAGGGAGGACATGTTAGTCATCAACACACAGCCACCTCCACCCCATTAGAAATGTACTTTGTTTCTTGACTATTGTCATAACATCACAAAGATGATTAGGTCCTCAAAGAATTTAAATCAGCCTTTCTAAGCAGATGAGGCCATTGAGAATTTCACAGGCTCTGCACCTTGCAGTTGAAGGGAGGACAAAGTAAGGTAGGCAAATCAGTTAAGCCTTTTGCTTAAGTGAGTGAAAGTCATTCAGTCGTGTCTGACTCTTTGCAACACCATGGACTATTTAGTCCATGGAATTCTCCAGGCCAGAATACTGGACTGAGTAGCCTTTCCATTCTTCAGGGGATCTTCCCAACCCAGGGTTCGAACCCAGGTCTCCCGCATTGCAGGCGGATTCTTTACCAGCTGAGCCACGAGGGAAGCCCTTAGGCAGCTTTAAAGTCAGAACTTGTGGGCCTCCAGCCACTACGTTAGTCCCATCTCCATATTTCCAGTGAACAAAGTGAAGTGGACAGCGACCCCTGAGCAGGGCAGAGCTGCTCTGCTGCTTTTCCCCCTGCTATAGGCAGGCAGAGAACTGCCGGTGGAGGGGGCCGCCCAGAGAGACCTGGAGACGCCAAGTGCAACTGGAGGTCATGGTCTCCAGGAGGGAGTCTGACATTCCACAAAGGAAAATGGATATATAAAACTGCCCCATTCAGAAGCCCTGGGATATCAAGTGTATCCTGAGGGGAGGAATGTGAAGAGTTGGGGAATGTCTGAGGCCAACTCGTAAAACAGAGCTCAGGTGAGAAGAGCTGTGGGGTCTCAGACAATGCACATGGGAAGCAGAGATAGGACTCTAATTATTTCTTATTTCCTAGTTTTTGAGTTGTACATGTTAAAAAAAACTGTTGTCATGTAACTAAAATATACACCGCATTTGTATAAATGCTGAAGTGACTTAAGTAAGGCCCGTGATTTTTAATGGTTCATTGTTGGAAGAAGTTCAAGTTAACACCGGCCTTCATTATAGGAGAAATTACAGCTACATCAGAGACCTAGGACGTAAAACAAATTTGTCCATGATATTTCCTGAAATCAATGGGAAAACATAAGTGTCTGCGTGATGGCATTCAACTTCATTAAC
Organism: Bos indicus x Bos taurus; assembly: GCF_003369695.1. NCBI lineage: Eukaryota > Metazoa > Chordata > Mammalia > Artiodactyla > Bovidae > Bos > Bos indicus x Bos taurus. The sequence goes on along the minus strand of NW_020867587.1, from coordinate 27,854 downwards.
AGAGAAACCATTCTTTGTTATGAAACCACAGACCTGAGTGTCCACAGCATGAAATAACTACAGCTTGCCCAACCCTCGTAGTGACTACAAGGATCACATAATCCCCAGAGCTCTAGTCCATGATCCTAAAACATTAGGTGACTCATGAGATAAGATGCACAGTTTTTAAAACAATCTCCCATATACCTGGAGAACTGTCTGGACATAGGACATAAGCAGGCTCATGACACAGTGCCCTTACTGACAGTACTTTAAATTCATAGGTGCATGAGTGTGGCCTGAATACAGTTACCCCAGAAAACGCAATGATGAGATTCTCCCTGGAGGCAAAGAAAAGTTCAAAGTCAGCTGATAGGTTTGGTCTTTCATTTCCTTTTGCATCTGAGTACTTGAAATTTAAAATGGGCAGCTGTGCTGGCCCTCGTCCTCACCATCTCCTCCTTGCTCAGCCCTGATTTTGGGGGAGAGGGCAGCTGGCCCACTGGCCTTCTCTGGACTTTTACTTGAGCATTGCTCCTTTTCTGACTCCTCCTTGGAGCGAGAAGTCCCAGTCTCTTGGGAATCAAAATAATTCAAAATCTTCTCTGTACCTCTTTTCTTTTGTTCCCCAGGGCCCAATCAACCTCCAGTGTCTAGCTGACCGGTGCTGTGCTCTGTGGTCCTCATTCCCTGCACCTTCTTGCTTTCCTGTTCCCTCTCCTATTTTAACCTCCTGTCAAAACTCAGGTCTGCCAGTCAAGTCCTTTCCAGCTTATTCTATCAGTCAGCTATTCTCTTCTGTAGTCTGGATGAAATCTAATTTGTGTCTGAATGCAGATCTTGTAGAACGTGTATTTAAGGACCCTCCTCTTTCTTTCTATAAACCAGATCCTGGAAACGCCAATTATCTATAGGCACTCATTTAAGCTATTTACAGTCGAACCAATAGGAGCCAATGTGCCTATCATAGTTGTTTTCAAGAAAATGATTGTATCAGTAGCTTGGTGGAAAGTTTTTTCCCATCTTGTTAGTTCAGTTTTCTGATGAAGGTTTGGATTTATATTTCCTGAACTCCTATTTACAGATTTAATTGCAAATAAACCCTGTATTATTTTCTTTGTCTTGCTTGTAGGAGAGTGATGTTTGCTGTATGCAGCCATAAAATCACAGAATTTTCTCTGCTTTGAACAGCAGCCAGATTAGGAAGGAACCCACAGGTTTCTCCTATCTCAGGAAGAGAGAAAGAGGGAAATTTTACCAGATGAAGCTTTTTAAATCAATGTTGGTATTGGAATTCATTAGAAAAAAGGGGTTTTTAGTGGCGTTTTTGAAGTTATTTTCCTCTTAGTATGATGTTGAGGAAGGTATCGTGCACACAGGAACCTGGCTTCTTTCTCCTCAGGGTTTTAAGCTATGCTAGTTGCTGTGATAGTGATCTTAACAACACTTCCCAATATGTAGACTATTAGATGATGTCATGTGGGAAATCAGCTGTCAAGAGACTATTTTTGGCATAGCTTTTTAGGCCATAGTGTAGAAAGAGCAAATGACAGAGAAGATCGGAAAAGCAGTCTCTTTCTTACATCTGTCACTAAAATGCTATGTAACCTTGGCAAGATATTGATCTTATTTAAGACACAGGTTTTGTATATGTATGAAATTCAAGGTTCCCAAGAATTCCCAAATTGCTATGACATTTGAAAGAGTTAAATTTGTTCTTCATATCATTTATGGAGTCTCATTTGTTCAGCAGACTTCAAGATGGAAACTACCTTCAAATAAAAATGCCTATCTAAATATATATGATGCTCAAATTTGGGGGAACCCCTCTCCCTTCCCTGGTGGCTCAGATGGTAAAGAATCTGCCTGCAGTGTGGGAGATCCAGATTCGATCCCTGGTCAGGAAGATCCCCCGGAGAAGGAAATGGCAACCCACTCCAGGATTCTTTTCTGGAGAATCCTATGGACAGAAGAGCCATGGGGTACAGTCCATGGGGTCACAGAGTCGAACACAACTGAGCAACTGACCACAACCTCTCCCTGTGTCAGGACTGCTCCAGTTTTTAAAAATTCCATTGGAGATTGACAGAGGGAGGAGCCAAGATGGTGGAGGAGTAGGACGGGGAGAACACTTCTCCCCACAAATTCATCAAAAGAGCATTTAAACGTCGAGTAAATTCCACAAAACAACTTCTGAATGCCGGCAGAGGATATCAGGCACCCAGAAAAGCAATCCAACTCTTCGAAAGGAGGTAGGAAAAAATATAAAAGACAAAAAAAGAGACAAAAGAGGGAGGGACGGAGTTCCGTCCCAGGAAGGGTCTTAAAAAGAGAGAAGTTTCCAAACACCAGGAAACCTTCTCACTGCCGAATCTGTGCCGAGCTTTGGAAGCACAGCGGGCACATAACAGGGAGAAAAAAATAAACAATTAAAACTCGAAGATTGCGAGTCCTACGGTAACTCCCCCAGCGGAGAAGCAGCGCAGACGCCTGCACTCGCCATTAGCAAGTGGGGGCTGGGCAGGGAGGCACAGCGCGGGCTGCATCGCTTAGAGTAAGAAATCTGGCCTGAATACCCTGAGCACTATCTGAGCGAAATAATTTGGGCTAGCAAACCAGACTGTGGGATATCTACCATGCAAAAAGCCAGCCCCAACCTAAGACATCGCCAGGCCCGCGCATGGAACAAAGGACTGAACAGAGATAGCCAGCTGCAGACATTCCCCCTCCGGTGACAGGCAGCCAGAGCCGGAAGGGGGCAATCGCAGCCCCAGAGAGACATTATCTATAAAACTGTAAGCAGGCTTCTTTGCTAACTAAAACTTCTTGGGGGTCTGGATGGTCAACATCTGCTTGAGAAGGTGTGCCAGTTTTACACCCAGATAACCGAGTGCCAGGGAGGCGATAAGTCACAGCATTGGCGCTCGCCAAACACCTCATCACTTGAGCTGCTCGGACCTGGGAAGAGCACAAAACTCAGGCCCAACTGAGTCTGCGCCTCTGAGGACTACCCGAGTGCCTGAACCTGAGCGGCTTGGACCTGGGAGGTACATGCAACCCAGGGCCAGCCTCGGATTGTTCCCGGCGGAACAACCTAGAGCCCGAGCAGTGTGGGCAGGGAGGCTACACGCGCCGTGAGCGGGGGCAGACCCAGTGTGGCTGAGGCACTGCGAGCGCACACCAGTGTTATTTGTTTGCAGCATCCCTCCCTCCCTCCCCACAGCGCGACTGAACAAAGAGAAGAAATACAGCTCCACCCATCAGAACACAGACACAAGCTTCCCTAACCAGGAAACCTTGACAAGCCATCTGTACAAACCCACATACAGCGAGGAAAGCCACAATAAAGAGAACTCCACAAACTGCCAGAATACAGAAAGGACACCCCAAACTCAGCAATTTAAACAAGATGAAGAGACAGAGGAATAGCCAGCAGATAAAGGAACAGGATAAATGCCCACCAAACCAACAAAAGAGGAAGAGATAGGGAATCTACCTGATAAAGAATTCCGAATAATGATAGTGAAATTGATCCAAAATCTTGAAATTAAAATGGAATCACAGATAAATAGCTTGGAGACAAGGATTGAGAAGATGCAAGAAAGGTTTAACAAGGACCTAGAAGAAATAAAAAAGAGTCAATATATAATGAATAATGAAATTAAAAACACTCTGGAGGCAACAAATAGTAGAATAACAGAGGCAGAAGATAGAATTAGTGAATTAGAAGATAGAATGGTAGAAATAAATGAATCAGAGAGAATAAAAGAAAAACGAATTAAAAGAAATGAGGACAATCTCAGAGACCTCCAGGACAATATTAAACGCTACAACATTCGAATCATAGGGGTTCCAGAAGAAGAAAACAAAAAGAAAGACCATGAGAAAATACTTGAGGAGATAATAGTTGAAAACTTCCCTAAAATGGGGAAGGAAATAATCACTCAAGTCCAAGAAACCCAGAGAGTCCCAAACAAGATAAACCCAAGGCGAAACACCCAAGACACATATTAATCAAATTAACAAAGATCAAACACAAAGAACAAATATTAAAAGCAGCAAGGGAAAAACCAACAAATAACACACAAGGGAATTCCCATAAGGATAACAGCTGATCTTTCAATAGAAACTCTTCAAGCCAGGAGGGAATGGCAAGGACATACTTAAAATGATGAAAGAAATAACCTACAGCCCAGATTATTGTACCCAGCAAGGATTTCATTCAAGTATGAAGGAGAAATCAAAAGCTTCTCAGACAAGCAAAAGCTGAGAGAATTCTGCACCACCAAACCAGCTCTCCAACAAATACTAAAGGATATTCTCTAGACAGGAAACACAAAAACAGTGTATAAACTCGAACCCCAAACAATAAAGTAAATGGCAACGGGATCATACTTATCAGTAATTACCTTAAACGTAAATGGGTTGAATGCCCCAACCAAAAGACAAAGACTGGCTGAATGGATACAAAACAAGACCCCTACATATGCTGTCTACAGGAGACCCACCTCAAAACAGGGGACACATACAGACTGAAAGTGAAGGGCTGGAAAAAGATTTTCCATGCAAATAGGGACCAAAAGAAAGCAGGAGTAGCAATACTCATATCAGATAAAATAGACTTTAAAACAAAGGCTGTGAAGAGAGACAAAGAAGGTCACTACATAATGATCAAAGGATCAATCCAAGAAGAAGATATAACAATTATAAATATATATGCACCCAACACGGGAGCACCACAATATGTAAGACAAATGCTAACAAGTATGAAAGGAGAAATTAACAATAGCACAATAATAGTGGGAGACTTTAATACCCCACTCACACCTATGGATAGATCAACTAAACAGAAAATTAACAAGGAAACACAAACTTTAAACAATACAATAGACCAGTTAGACCTAATTGATATCTATAGGACATTTTCATCCCAAAACAATGAATTTCACCTTTTTCTCAAGCGCACATGGAACCTTCTCCAGGATAGATCACATCCTGGGCCATAAAGCTAGCCTTGGTAAATTCAAAAAAATAGAAATCATTCCAAGCATCTTTTCTGACCACAATGCAGTAAGATTAGATTTCAATTACAGGAGAAAAAACTATTAAAAATTCCAACATATGGAGGCTGAGAAAACACGCTGCTGAATAACCAACAAATCACAGAAGAAATCAAAAAAGAAATCAAAATTTGCATAGAAACGAATGAAAATGAAAACACAACAACCCAAAACCTGTGGGACACAGTAAAAGCAGTCCTAAGGGGAAAGTTCATAGCAATACAGGCACACCTCAAGAAACAAGAAAAAAGTCAAATAAATAACCTAACTCTACACCTAAAGCAACTAGAAAAGGAAGAAATGAAGAACCCCAGGGTTAGTAGAAGGAAAGAAATCTTAAAATTAGAGCAGAAATAAATGCAAAAGAAACAAAAGAGACCATAGCAAAAATCAACAAAGCCAAAAGCTGGTTCTTTGAAAGGATAAATAAAATTGACAAACCATTAGCCAGACTCATCAAGAAACAAAGGGAGAAAAATCAAATCAATAAAATTAGAAACGAAAATGGAGAGATCACAACAGACAACACAGAAATACAAAGGATCATAAGAGACTATTATCAACAATTATATGCCAATAAAATGGACAACGAGGAAGAAATGGACAAATTCTTAGAAAAGTACAACTTTCCAAAACTTGACCAGGAAGAAATAGAAAATCTTAACAGACCCATCACAAGCACGGAAATTGAAACTGTAATCAAAAAATCTTCCAGCAAACAAAAGCCCAGGTCCAGATGGCTTCACAGCTGAATTCTACCAAAAATTTAGAGAAGAGCTAACACCTATCCTGCTCAAACTCTTCCAGAAAATTGCAGAGGAAGGTAAACTGCCAAACTCATTCTATGAGGCCACCATCACCCTAATACCAAAACCTGACAAAGATCCCACAAAAAAAGAAAACTACAGGCCAATATCACTGATGAACATAGATGCAAAAATCCTAAACAAAATTCTAGCAATCAGAATCCAACAACACCTTAAAAAGATCATACACCATGACCAAGTGGGCTTTATCCCAGGGATGCAAGGATTTTTCAATATCCGCAAATCAATCAATGTAATACACCACATTAACAAATTGAAAAATAAAAACCATATGATTATCTCAATAGATGCAGAGAAAGCCTTTGACAAAATTCAACACCCATTTATGATAAAAACTCTCCAGAAAGCAGGAATAGAAGGAACATACCTCAACATAATAAAAGCTATATATGACAAACCCACAGCAAACATTATCCTCAATGGTGAAAAATTGAAAGCATTTCCTCTAAAGTCAGGAACAAGACAAGGGTGCCCACTTTCACCATTACTATTCAACATAGTTTTGGAAGTTTTGGCCACAGCAATCAGAGCAGAAAAAGAAACAAAAGGAATCCAAATTGGAAAGAAGAAGTAAAACTCTCACTATTTGCAGATGACATGATCCTCTACATAGAAAACCCTAAAGACTCCACCAGAAAATTACTAGAACTAATCAATGATTATAGTAAAGTTGCAGGATATAAAATCAACACACAGAAATCCCTTGCATTCATATACACTAATAATGATAAAATAGAAAGAGAAATTAAGGAAACAATTCCATTCACCATTGCAACGAAAAGAATAAAATACTTAGAATATATCTACCTAAAGAAACTAAAGACCAATCCCACTGCTGGGCATACACACTGAGGAAACCAGAAGGGAAAGAGACACGTGTACCCCAATGTTCATCGCAGCACTGTTTATAATAGCCAGGACATGGAAGCAACCTAGATGTCCATCAACAGATGAATGGATAAGAAAGCTATGGTACATATACACAATGGAGTATTACTCAGCCATTAAAAAGAATACATTTGAATCAGTTCTAATGAGGTGGATGAAACTGGAGCCTATTATACAGAGTGAAGTAAGCCAGAAGGAAAAACACCAATACAGTATACTAATGCATATATATGGAATTTAGAAAGATGGTAATGATAACCCTGTATACGAGACAGCAAAAGAGACACTGATATATAGAACAGTCTTATGGACTCTGTGGGAGAGGGAGAGGGTGGGAAGATTTGGGAGAATGGCATTGAAACATGTAAAATATCATGTATGAAACGAGATGCCAGTCCAGGTTCAATGTACGATACTGGATGCTTGGGGCTGGTGCACTGGGACGACCCAGAGGGATGGTATGGGGAGGGAGGAGGGAGGAGGGTTCAGGATGGGGAACACATGTATACCTGTGGTGGATTCATTTTGATATTTGGCAAAACTAATACAATTATGTAAAGTTTAAAAATAAAATTAATTAAAAAAAAAATTCCATTGGAAATAAACTTTCTTCTTTAGTAGTGGAACAGCTAAACAGTACTTAGATATTATTCCTTTGCTTTCAGTCCTTATCTGAAGTGGGAAGTTTGAATGCTCTCAGCTTCTAGCTGAGCCTCTGCAGAGTATCTCTCTCTCTCCTTTTATTTATTTATTTTTCCTTTTATTTATTTACTTTTTCCATGGAAAGGCATTTTATTTTAAGTAATAGCAGTGTGTACATGTTAATCCCAAGTGAAAGTGAAAATCACTGTCGTGTCTTTTTGTGACCCCATGGACTGTACAGTTCAGAATACTGGACTGGGTGGCCATTCTCTTTTCCAGGGGATCTTCTCAACCCAGGGATCAAACCCAGGTCTGCCACATTGCAGGTGAATTCTTTACCAGCTGAGCCTCCAGGGAAGCCCAAACTCCCAATCTATCCCTCCACCCAACCCTTCCCCCCAATAACAATAAGTTTGTTCTCTAAGTCTGTGAGTTGGTTTCTTTTTTGTCAAGTTCATTTGTATCATTTTTTTATTCCATTTTTTAAAGATTCTATTATAAGCTATACCATATAATATTTGACTTTCTCTCTCTGACTTACTTCACTTAGTATGATAATTTCCAGGACCATCCATGTTGCTGTAAATGGGATGATTTCATTTTTGATGGCTGAGTAATATTCCATTGTATATATGTACCGTTATCTTCTTTATCTGAGTGTTTCTGATCATGGATCCTCGTGTCTTCTCATGATCTTTCTGGGCATCAGAAGGCAGGGTTGGCAGTTTAAAGCTGAAATCTATTACTGTTCTCTTGGGCTTAAATCTGTTAGACAAACATTATTCAAGGCAATCTTATGTGAGAAATAAAGGAACATACCTTTTCCTAAATAGTGTAGTTAGCAATGTTCACTAGGGCATTAGTTTCAAATTTTTATTCTCCCATACCTACTCAAGGAATTTTGAAAATTGTGTAACTCACCCCCCCCAAAATTAAAAGTGGGTAACTATGTTTCAATGTAAGTTAAAAATATTTGCAAAGAATGATAATTTCTGTTGCACTTAATTGTGTATATTGGTCTCTCAAATGTTTCAAGGGAAATCCAAATGCCATTTAGATTTGATACCCTACTTCATCAGCTTACAAGATAAATAAGTTTTTTGAACAGAAATTTTATGTCACTCCATTTATTCTTGGACTTAAATTTGCATGCCAGATAACTATGCTTAGAATTCTTTTTCTGATCATGACCATATGTCTCTGCAACAGAAATATTTAGGTAAATTGAAATTTATCTTTTCTAAGTTTGGCCTTACCATGAAACTCTTTCTAAATTATTTTTGAAAGAAACTATTTTCCAGATTGAGTTATCATCATAATGACTTTTTTCTGCACAATTAATTAAAATATAATAGATAATTAAAATTCTTGATGAGTGACTTTTAAACATGATGTAAAATTTTAAGGAAATTTATCTCCTAATAAAACTAATGGATTTTTTTCTGTTCAGTTAATTTGTGAGTCCATGAATTAATGTTGCTCATGCTAGAGTAAAATAGGACTGACATCACTTTAGGGCTTCCCTGTTGGTGGCTCAGGGGGAAAGAATCCACCTGCAATGCAGGAGCCACAGGAGACATGGGTTCGTTCAGTGGGTTGGGAAGATCTCCTAGAGGAGGGCATGGCAACCCACTCCAGTGTTCTTGCCTGGAGAATCCCCACGGACAGAGGAGCTTAGTGGGCTACAGTCCATGGGGTTGCAAAGAATCTGATCCAACTGAAGTAACTTAGCATGCATACATGCATGAGCATCACTTTTATTTATATTTTTATTTTCTAGATATAAGCACCCAAAGTCATGTCCCCATATAAATATGTAAGAATGGAAGGAGTTTTGTTATATGAATTTTTGAACTTCTTCCAAGTTATACCTCCAAATCGTACCCTTGTCAAATATTTGATAACATAGTTTTGTGTTATCACAAATGATTTTTAATAACATCTTTTAAGCTAATAACTTCAATTATGTTGAAATTAAGGAATGGAAAACTACCTGATTACCAAATAAATGTATTATCTAGTCAGTAGAGCAATTTTCTTTCCCAGTTTCTGGAATGTATTTTAAAAAAGCTTTATCAAAACTTGCCAATGGATAATTAATTATTCCCATCACTTTTTACTTTTGTGGATTTTGTTGAATATGATATATTCAGAAAGAGTTGGAAAACAGAAATATCGTTAATTTTAAAGTTTTTTTTTTTGTCAACTCAGTACTTTTTATTAAAATGCTTTAATTTCTTCCCCTCACATTTGTGTGTACAGATAGAGAGAGATGGATATGGATATGGATATAGATATAGATGTGTATGTCACAACCTTGAGGCTTTAGATTTAGCTCCTGCTATTTATGGAAAATGTGTTGGCTGTCGAATTTGCAAAGCCAGTGTTGACTGTTAAACCTGTCCAATGAGGCTTTTTCTCAATAAAAATCTTTGGTTCAAGTACACTTTTCATTCAGATACCCATCCTAGGGACAACTGTCTTCTTTTCTACCTTCTAATTGTAAAACATATATGTGTTTAAGGCATGAAGTCTTGCCAAAGGTTAGTGCTCAGATGAAATAAGGCTCTGGGCTTTGCCATCTTCTGTACCATTATGCTCCTGGCTTTGATCTCTAGGGATTCTCATTTAGGAGTGATGATTATGCAGAATGGAAATGATGATGTCCTTTGGCATCCTGGAGCTTTATAAATCCTGAGACAGTGCACCATAGTAGGACTAGGGTAAGTGAAAGTTGATCTTTCTTTCTTTAAAAATTTTATTTTATATTGGAGCATAGTTGATTAAAAATGGGTTAGTTTCAGATGTACAGTAAGGTGATTCAGTTTTACATATATGTGTATCTTATTTTTTTTTTTCAAATTATTTCCCCCTTTAGATTATTACATAATATTGAGCAGAGTTTCTTGTGCTATACAGTAGGTCCTTGTTGATAATTCTAAATATAGCAATGTGTACATGTCATTCCTAAAGTCCCAATCTATCTCTCCCACCCACCTGTTTCCCCTGGTAACCATGAATTTGTTGTTTAAGGCCTGTGAGTTTCTTTCTATTTTGTAAATAAGTTCATTTGTATCATATTTTTAGCTTCTATAAATAAATAATATTATATATTTGTCTTTCTCTGTTTGACTCACTTTACTTAGTATCAGTTCAGTTCAGTCACTCAGTCATATCTGACTCTTTGCAATCCCATGGACTGCAGGATGCCAGGTTTCCCTGTCCATCAACAAACAAGCCCCAGAGCTTGCTCAAATTCATGTCCATAGAGTCGGTGATGCCAGCCAACCATCTCATCCTGTGTTGTCCCCTTCTCCTCTTCCTTCAATCTTTCCCAGTATCAAGGTCTTTTCAAATGAGTCAGCTCTTCACATCAGGTGGCCAAAGTATTGGAGTTTCAGCTTCAGCATCAGTCCTTCCAATGAACACCCAGGACTGATCTCCTTTAGGATGGACTGGTTGGATCTTCTTGCAGTCCATGGGACTCTCAAGAGTCTTCTCCAAATACCAGAGGTCAAAAGCATCAATTCTTCGGCACTCAGCTTTGTTTATAGTCCAACTCTCTCATCCATACATGACTACTGGAAAAATCATAGCTTTGACTAGACGGACCTTTGTCGGCAAAGTAATGGCTCTGCTTTTTAATATGCTGTCTAGGTTGGTCATAACTTTTCCAAGGGGCAAGTGTCTTTTATTTTCATGGCTACAGTCACCATGTGCAGTGATTTTGGAGCCCCCCAAAATAAAGTCTGTCACTGTTTCCCTTGTTTCCCAATCTATTTGCCGTGAAGTGATGGGGCCAGATGCCATGATCTTCGTTTTCTGAATGTTGAGTTTTAAGCCAACTTTTACTTAGCATGGCAATCTCCAAATTCATCCATGTTGGAGTAAATGGCATTATTTCATTCTTTTTAATGTCTGAGTAATATTCCAATGTATATGTACCACATCTTCTTTATCAGCTCATCTGTTTAGGTTGCTTCCACATCTTGGCTGTTGTAAACAGCACTACACTGGAGAAGAGAACAAAAGGAGAATCAGCATAATGTCTCTATGTCAGTGACATTCTCAACTGGCGTATATTTTTTTATTGAGATATAATTGGCATATAATGTATTAGTTTCAGGTATTCAACATAATTCTTTATTTGTATATGATGTGGTCAGCTGGTCCATTTTTGAAGAAAGAGTTGAGTCTCAAATTGATTCCCTCAAAACCAACCAAGCTTTTATTCTTTTGGAAAACTTGGTAGACCCTCAGGAAGTATGCATTTTTAAATTTGGAGGCTACTGCCCTAAACCAAGCCACCAATATCCTTAGTGTCTTTATTTATCATGTGTTTTCCTCAGTGTAAATATGTAATTGTCTTTCATAAAATGTTTTGCATGACCTTGGGCATGCTTTGCTTTGGAAAAATGACCAGTGCTTACAGAGTTTGTTTTATGGGAAGGAAAAATGGTCATATTCCTGATACCAGAGGGATTTAAGGTTTCCAGCGGGGAATTCACCCTGAAAATGCCCCCATAACAACATCTGAACCTGCCTCCTGGGTGAATGACCACAGTTCTAAACATGAATCTCTAACCAGTCCCTTTTCAACAGCTCTGATCCTCAACTTTATTAGCTCCTCAGAAGAACTGTACAAAAAAGATCTTCACGACCCAGATAATCATAATGGTGTGATCACTCATCTAGAGCCAGACATTGTGGAATATGAAGTCAAGTGGGCCTTAGAAAGCATCACTATGAACAAAGCTAGTGGAGGTGATGGAATTCCAGTTGAGCTCTTTAAAATCCTGAAAGATAATGCTGTGAAAGTGCTGCACTCAATATGCCAGCAAATTTGGAAAACTCAGCAGTGGCCACAGGACTGGAAAAGGTCTGTTTTCATTCCAATTCCAAAGAAAGGCAATGCCAAAGAATGCTCAAACTACCGCACAATTGCACTCATCTCACACGCTAGTAAAGGAATGCTCAAAATTCTCCAAGCCAGGCTTCAGCAATACGTGAACCGTGAAGTGCCTGATGTTCAAGCTGGTTTTAGAAAAGGCAGAGGAACCAGAGATCAAATTTCCAATATCCGCTGGATCATTGAAAAAGCAAGAGAGTTCCAGAAAAATATCTATTTCTGCTTTATTGACTATGCCAAAGCCTTTGACTGTGTGGATCACAATAAACTGTGGGAAATTCTGAAAGAGATGGGAATACCAGACCACCTGACCTGCCTCTTGAGAAATCTGTATGCAGGTCAGGAAGCAACAGTTAGATCTGGACATGGAACAACGGACTGGTTCCAAATAGGAAAAGGAGTACGTCAAGGCTGTATATTATCACCCTGTTTATTTAACTTATATGCAGAGTACATCATAAGAAACACTGGACTGGAAGAAACACAAGCTGGAATCAAGATTGCTGGGAGAAATATCAATAACCTCAGATATGCAGATGACACTACCCTTATGGCAGAAAGTGAAGAGGAACTAAAAAGCCTCTTGATGAAAGTGAAAGTGGAGAGTGAAAAAGTTGGCTTAAAGCTCAACATTCAGAAAACGAAGATCATGGCATCCGGTCCCATCACTTCATGGGAAATAGATAGGGAAACAGTGGAAAGAGTGTCAGACTTTATTTTTGGGGGCTCCAAAATCACTGCAGATGGTGATTGCAGCCATGAAATTAAAAGACACTTACTCCTTGGAAAGAAAGTTATGTCCAACTTAGATAGCATATTGAAAAGCAGAGACATTACTTTGCCAACAAAGGTCCATCTAATCAAGGCTATGGTTTTTCCTGTGGTCATGTATGGATGTGAGAGTTGGACTGTGAAGAAGGCTGAGCACTGAAGAATTGATGCTTTTGAACTGTGGTGTTGGAGAAGACTCTTGAGAGTCCCTTGGACTGCAAGGACATCCAACCAGTCCATTCTGAAGGAGATCAGCCCTGGGATTTCTTTGGAAGGATTGATGTTAAAGCTGAAACTCCAATACTTTGGCCACCTCACGTGAAGAGTTGACTCATTGGAAAAGACTCTGATGCTGGGAGGGATTGGGGGCAGGAGGAGAAGGGGACGACAGAGGATGAGATGGCTGGATGGCATCACTGACTCGATGGATGTGAGTCTGGGTGAGCTCCGGGAGTTGGTGATGGATGGAGAGGCCTGGTGTGCTGCGATTCATGGGGTCGCAAAGAGTCGGACATGACTGAGCGACTGAACTGAACTGAACTGAACTGAGCCTTTCTCAAATGCTCCTGACAATATCTTAGCCAAGTTTATTTCAATAAACTCCTGACTTAGGATTGTCAAAACTGTTCATTTTAGAGCAGTGAAACCCTTTTCTTTCTTTTTAAATGACTATCTGAAAAGATAAAAGCATAGCTGCTTTATTGTAATTATGGAAGTAAGAGTCTTGCCTCCTTGTCGGTCCCTGAGTTCTGGGAAACCAGGTTTGAGAATCACCATCTCAACTAGCCTCTCACTTGCCTCCAACACTGTCATCACAGATCACCAAATGGATACCTTTTGAAACCACCTATCAGTTTTAAAAAATGCTAATACCCAGGTCTACCCTCAAGAGTTTTTGTTTACTCACTCTGATGTCTTCACACCTAGGTCATTTCAGTGTGCAGCCAAAGTGGAAAACCACTGCACCAGGTTTCCTTTAGTGTAAATTTGATTGTGTTACATTTAATCTTAACATTTTTAAGCTTCTCAGTGGTTCTCCAAGTGTGTACCCCAGACCAGCAATTTCAGCAGCACCTAGAAACTTGTTGGAAATACAACTGACCTAGCTTACACCCAGACCTATTAACTCAGAAATGCTGGGAGTAGGACTCAGCAATCTGTATTTTAACACATCTTCCAGGGGACTCTGATTCATGCTTACATTTGAGAAACACTGACCTACAGAATAAAGTCCAAACTTGGGAGCCTAGTAAGAATTTTCCCTGTCTGAACTTTACCTGTTCTCACTTTACCCTACTCATACTAATACAGTACCTACTCTCTAGTCTCTGTGTTATGTTAATGATTTCATGTTTATTATAAAAATATTTAAAATCAGATAATTTTATGTAAGGACATTTCAATATATCCACTGACTAGGAATTCTAATACAGTGTTAAGTAGGAGTGGTGAGAGCAGGCATCATCCTCTTTCTGCCCTTATGGGAAGAGTATTCAGTCTTTCACCATTAAGTATATTAGCTATAAGTTTGTGTGTGTGTGTTTCTGAAAGTTTTTTTTTTTTTTTTTTTTATCAGATTGAGATAGTTCCCTTCTGTTCCTACTATGTTGAGTGATTTTTACCACTAATGGATATTGAAGTTTGTCAAATGCTTTTTCTGCATCTTTTGAGATGATCATATATTTTTCAGTGTATGTATATTTACTGCTGGTATTGATCTAGCAACTTTATTTGGGTAATGTGGGGAAATTTTAAAGCCTAAACTATCATTTATGATTCTAAAAAACACCCTCTGTGTCTTAGGGTATTTCCCTCTCATATGTGTCATGGCATTAGACTATTGCAATGAGTAGAGAAATAGTTGATTTTTCCTTTCATCCATGCTAATCCTTGAGCTTCCCAGGTGGCTTAGTGGTAAAGAATCCACCTCTCAGTGAAGGAGATGCAGGAGACATAGGTTCGATCCCTGGGTTAGGAAGATTCCCTAGGAGGAAGAAATGGCAACCCACTCCAGTATTCTTGCCTGTAAAATCTCATGAACAGAGAAGCCTGGCGGGCTACAGTCCATGGGATTGCAAAGAGTCAGACGTGGCTGAGCACATACATACACATGCTAATGCTTTCCATTAGGTATCAATGCGTTTGGATTATACAATTCAGTACTTGACATTTTTTCTAGGCAAAATTATGACATGTCATCTTTCTTAGGAAAGGAAAAGATCATTAACGTTGATTAAGAATTCACTGTCCTTAGACTGTGTGCAGTTTATTATTTAACATTTTTCTTACACATATCTCATTGCTAAGAGTCTTCATTTTTCAAATGAGATAGACTCAGAATTTAGTTATTTACTTCTACAATGAATCTTATTCATGCATTGTTAGTTTCAAAAACAATATTTCAACATTACAGAATGAGAAAATGGAGGTGTGAATCTCTCATCATCCCAGCACTCTATGCAATAAGTATTTTGGAGAATTAGATGTTGGCTATTTTTGTCAAAACGTCTATGACATCATTATGAAGAGCCATTATATTAAGTGCTTTTATATACTCTTTTAATAGTTACTACTTGCCTTAGTGAGCATAGAGGAGAATGTAGATAAATAACTGCTACAATACCTAACACTTCATATGCACCAATAAATGCATATGCATTTAGCTGTTGCTAAATGCAAATAGCTGTTGTTATCATTATTGCGTTGCCATTTGTGTCCTGACCACAGTATTAGATTACGTTCTCAATACTTTCTGTAATCCCCAATGCTAGTCATCAGAGTGGTGAACATGAGCAAGGATTTTAAGAAAACTTAGGGGTTGATGGCCTAACCCAGGACCTTAGTTTGGTACAGTGGGAACTTAGTCTGTCCAGATTAAGCATTAAGGAAGAGGAGCAAGAAGGGGCGGGGGTTAAGAAAGAATGATGATGGCAACAAACAGAATTTTGGAGCACACAGCATCACCTCTTTTTCCAAATGTCAAATTCAGGACAAGGGAAATGCTCAGCTGGAGTAGGAACAGAGCATTAGAGTGTGGCTTCACACTCTCACCTCGTTCTGAGACCTTAAATTCTCCCACACCACAGGCATCGTCCCCACTCTGCTTCAGATTAAGTTCACAATCTTGACCTATCAGTGAGAGTCTGATTTGTTCCCAGGAGAAAGAAGAGTAACGTTGGTCAGTAGGAAACCAAGTGGAACCCAAAATCCGAAGGCTTGTATTTGAATTACAGTTCTGTGTTTCAGGGTACTTTTAGGATGCTTTTAGTGATAAGTCAAAATAAAAACCAGAACACACCTGAACCCTCTTAATTGGTTCTACCAACAAGTTAACTCCATATCTCACATGATGGAGCTTTTAGAATAAGACGGGCTTCTGAAGTGATTATTAGCTCCTCAGAGATGCGTAGAAGAATAGATGGCAGGCTCTTTCTGACTGCATCTTTGAGGAGCTAACAACCACCTAGGAATCACAAACCCTTTTTCAGGAGTCCCGTAATAGGCATCACAACACAACTGGATCAAATTGGGTAAAGAGTCTGTTCCTAATTTAACTGCCAGCAAGAGAAATGGGTTTCCTGCAAACCTCTGGTCTACTTTGCACCTGGGGTGAGGCTGGATTTCCGTAAGGCCCATCTATGTACAGAATCCTGGTTTTAAACAAAAAGTGGGCGATGGATGCTCGATAGGAATTCTGTGTGTTTACCATATATTTCCTCTTCTGATCTAGGTGTACTCAGGCTACATTCAGAGTCCTGAGGGCTTTTGAGTTTCAGTTTATCACCTCACTGCGGATAATGATACACTTCTCACAGGATCTCGTGTAGGTTAACTGAGGCTACATATGTAAAAGAGCTAGGATTAGAATTTTTATTACTGTCTGATCTCTTTAGCTCACACTGACTTCCTATGGAGTTTAATAATTCAGTAATGGTTTTATGTGCATTAGTCATATCTCCAAGTAATCTGTAAACATTTTGTAGGTAAGAACCATGATGCTTCTTTGGTTTTTTATATTCTCTAGAACATTGGGCACATACTGTGTTCTATATATTTAATTGACTATAGTGCTCTATTTGAAAAACGTGTTGCAGATTTTTTTGAAGTTATTCTTGTTTTAAAAAATCACTTATTCTAGAGTATATTTTTTTCTTTTTTCCTTATGTTTCATAGCATATTGATTCATTTATTAGCACTTTTGCAAATAAATTTAAAATACATTTCATTTTTCCATGATTTTAATGGCTCTGTATAATTTCTACTATGATCAGCAATAAAGTCCTAGATGGAAGTGGCAATCTATAAAGGCCTGATATGTTATCCAGCCTCTTCTCTAACATTTTAATCCTGGTAAAATTAATGATAAATATGATTAATGGTAAACCTGATATGTAGCAGTGGAGGGAAAGTGAGCTTATATGGAAACCCACCTGGTAGGGGAATGTATGTGGTAACTGAGTTGGTTGTGAAACTCAATTTATTTCTTGTAGTCAAGAAGTAAATTTTACTTCTTGAGTAAAATTTTTAGGCCTTATCTCTTAAGCTTTTTGTGTCAGTGGAAGCATTTCTCCTCCCTACCCTCAGAGTTACTATCCTAGTCCAGAGTCACCACCTCATTTCAGTTTATCTAATATCTTCTCAACTTTGGATCCTTTAAAAATATCTGAATTATTTTAATCTAATATTATACTTATTTTTCATGGCTACTTCATGATACCTAGTGAGTTACTAGGCACATGTAATAATAACTGCCATCATAATTAGTGGAGATCCTGTGCCAGGCTCGAGGTTTAATGTTTACATATACTTTAAAATGCCTTTCAAGTTGACTTCTATTAAGCCCGTCTTATAGGTGAGGAAACTGAAGCTGAAAGCTTTTAAGTAACTTGCTTAGGTTAAGTGTTAGGTGAAGGATTTGAATCCATGTACTTTTGGGTTTAAAGCTTCTGCTTTCATTTAACTATATCTCAGATGAGATCTTCCAAATCTCTCCATGTCCTTTTATGTTAAACTAAAGTTGGACAACATGATACCAAGATTTTTCATGCCTTAAGTTTTTGTAAATGTTATGAATCCTAAGATCAGTTAAAATCTTATAGGGAATTATAGTTCTTGATATTCATATTCTCAATTCAAATACACTGATCAATGTAGATATCTTTGGAAGACAAAAGGCTTTATTTACACATGTTTTGTGCATAGATGTGTATATGAATATAGATAAATATGATCTCTTCTTTAGTATTTAATATTTAGAAAATTAACAAAGATTTTAGAAGTTGTGAGATAACAGAAAACCCCTCAAATGTGCCATTAATAGTAGCTTTCCTTGAAAATAAAATATTTTGACTCTTGTTTGATAATTGACCTTACAAATATTAGGTACATTTTCTAAGTGCTAGGACTCTCATTAATGATTATTTCTATTAATTGAGTTGATGGAATTTCCTAAGGGCCAAAATTTAAATTCTCATAATTAAAATATTTTTTTCAATATACCACTATTAAATGAATCTCAGTTTTTCTCGAGTTTGCATAAAACATTATCATGAGCTGTTGCATTTACTTTGGTGGCAGAAGGCAGTGTATCCTGCTAACCCAAAACCTTATCTTTAATTTTGAAAAGTAAGTTGGTGAGTAAAGCCAAATTTAAGCTGGAATAACTTCTGTAGTCAATGAAGAAGAAAATACAAATCCTATCTAGGAGGAAAGTATATTTAGTGATGACTCAGACGAATGCTGGGGCCTGATAAGAGCACTCCTTCAGGTTTTTAATTGAAATGTGACTACAACAAGGGATTGACAGAAATCACCTCTGATTTCCAGATAAATGCACAAATCCAATGTCACTGAAAGCTGATAAGACAGATTTCCAGAAAAACGATTTTAAAAGTACCTCCCGCCCTGCTTATTTCAAAATAGGACAACTCTAATGCAACTTCGTTTATCTGACAACTGAATTTTTAATGGCTGTCCGGGTGTCACTGGCAGTAAAGTAGGATTATTTCCATTTTCTCAGACTTTTTAAAGCCTCTTTGCTCCCTGTAGCTATCTAAATGCCAAGTAATAAGATAATATCAATAGCTGGCATAAGGGTTTTACATTTTAGTTATTACAGCAGAAAGCTCACCTCTAAGGTTGTTAGTTTCCTAGTGTGCTAAGAATGTATCTTTCTGAGCAAGATATTTCCATGCATCTCACTCTAACCCCTACACCTCAGGGCAAATGTTGCACAGCATGACACACACATTAAGAAGGAAATAGAATGGGTTTCTCTACTTACTAATTTATTCCGCATGAAAGAAGCTTCTGGTTCTTGCTGCAAATCAGTACTAAGTGTATCCATGGTATTCTGTCACTTCCTCTATTTATTGTGGCCACTGAGACTACTTTGTTTGCAGCTGCAGGAAGGAAAATACCCAGTGGGATTTAGTGGGAGGCTCTAATTAACTATGGAGGCCTCAGAAGAGGATCTTATATTGGGAAAAGAAGGCCCAATGGCTGCAGAGCCACCTTCTACTATAAACTGGGTTCTTCGCCCATATCTCAGCAGATTCTCAAATCAGTATTGTTATGTGGGAGTTTCTTAGGGCATACTCTCAGGATCAACATCTGGGGAAGGGAAGGGAAAGGAAAAGAGGGAACCAGGACTGATCAGAGGAAGTTGGGTAGTCTCCAGGATATTCTCAAATAACTTGATGGAAAGTTCTGAAACTGGTATTACCCCACATTGCAACAAGGGAACTTGATTTTTATGTTCTTGTGTTGATTGTCACTGGATGCAGGCTGCCCCCAGGAAGGAGGTGCAGCCTGGGGTAAGAAGCTGTCTTCAGCTGAAACAATTTCTGGAGAGAGGTGACAACTGAGAGCTGTCAGCCATGGTGATCCCCAGAGGATCAGGTCCTTCAGTCCTGGAGGAATACCTGTGGAGCACACCACAGTCTTTAATTCTCCAGGTGATGGTGAGACCCCAGAGCCATGAGTTTTGGACTGAGCCTCAATGTGGGAGCAGTGGGTAAGAAGAATATATTTTTTCCAGAAGATTCTGCAATAAAAATCTGGAGATAAGTATATATATATATGTGTGTGTGTGTGTGTACAATTATATCTATATATTACTCCTTGGAGAAGGCAATGGCACCCCACTCCAGTACTCTTTTTCTTTTTTTAAATTTTATTTTATTTTTAAACTTTACATAATTGTATTAGTTTTGCCAAATATCAAAATGAATCCATCACAGGTATACATGTGCTCCCCATCCTGAACCCTCCTCCCTCCTCCCTCCCCATACCATCCCTCTGGGTCGTCCCAGTGCACTAGCCCCAAGCATCCAGTATCGTGCATTGAACCTGGACTGGCATCTCGTTTCATACATGATATTTTACATGTTTCAATGCCATTGTCCCAAATCTTCCCAGCCTCTCCCTCTCCCACAGAGTCCATAAGACTGTTCCATACATCAGCGTCACTTTTGCTGTCTCGTACACAGGGTTATTGTTATCATCTTTCTAAATTCCATATATATGCGTTAGTATACTATATTGGTGTTTTTCCTTATGGCTTGCTCCACTCTGTATAATAGGCTCCAGTTTCATCCACCTCATTAGAACTGATTCAAATGTATTCTTTTAATGGCTGAATAATACTCCATTGTGTATATGTACCACAGCTTTCTTATCCATTCATCTGCTGATGGACATCTAGGTTGCTTCCATGTCCTGGCTATTATAAACAGTGCTGCGATGAACATTGGGGTACACGTGTCTCTTTCCCTTCTGGTTTCCTCAGTGTGTATGCCCAGCAGTGGGATTGCTGGATCATAAGGCAGTTCTATTTCCAGTTTTTTAAGGAATCTCCACACTGTTCTCCATAGTGGCTGTACTAGTTTGCATTCCCACCAACAGTGTAAGAGGGTTCCCTTTCCTCCACACCCTCTCCAACATTTATTATTTGTAGACTTTTGGATCGCAGCCATTCTGACTGGTGTGAAATGGTACCTCATAGTGGTCTTGATTTGCATTTCTCTGATAATGAATGATGTTGAGCATCTTTTCATGTGTTTGTTAGCCATCTGTATGTCTTCTTTGGAAAAATGTCTATTTAGTTCTTTGGCCCATTTTTTGATTGGGTCATTTATTTTTCTGGAGTTGAGCTGGAGGAGTTGCTTGTATATTTTTGAGATGAGTTGTTTGTCAGTTGCTTCATTTGCTATTATTTTCTCCCATTCTGAAGGCTGTCTTTTCACCTTGCTAATAGTTTCCTTAGATGTGCAGAAGCTTTTAAGGTTAATTAGGTCCCATTTGTTTATTTTTGCTTTTATTTCTGATATTCTGGGAGGTGGGTCATAGAGGATCCTGCTGTGATGTATGTCAGAGAGTGTTTTGCCTATGTTCTCCTCTAGGAGTTTTATAGTTTCTGGTCTTATGTTTAGATCTTTAACCCATTTTGAGTTTATTTTTGTGTATGGTGTTAGAAAGTGGTCTAGTTTCATTCTTTTACAAGTGGTTGACCAGATTTCCCAGCACCACTTGTTAAAGAGATTGTCTTTAATCCATTGTATATTCTTGCCTCCTTTGTCAAAGATAAGGTGTCCATACGTGCGTGGATTTATCTCTGGGCTTTCTATTTTGTTCCATTGATCTATATTTCTGTCTTTGTGCCAGTACCATACTGTCTTGATAACTGTGGCTTTGTAGTAGAGCCTGAAGTCAGGTAGGTTGATTCCTCCAGTTCCATTCTTCTTTCTCAAGATCGCTTTGGCTATTCGAGGTTTTTTGTATTTCCATACAAATTGTGAAATTATTTGTTCTAGCTCTGTGAAGAATACTGTTGGTAGCTTGATAGGGATTGCATTGAATCTATAGATTGCTTTGGGTAGTATACTCATTTTCACTATATTGATTCTTCCAATCCATGAACATGGTATATTTCTCCATCTATTAGTGTCCTCTTTGATTTCTTTCACCAGTGTTTTATAGTTTTCTATATATAGGTCTTTAGTTTCTTTAGGTAGATATATTCCTAAGTATTTTATTCTTTCCGTTGCAATGGTGAATGGAATTGTTCCCTTAATTTCTCTTTCTGTTTTCTCATTATTAGTGTATAGGAATGCAAGGGATTTCTGTGTGTTGATTTTATATCCTGCAACTTTACTATAATCATTGATTAGTTCTAGTAATTTTCTGGTGGAGTCTTTAGGGTTTTCTATGTAGAGGATCATGTCATCTGCAAATAGTGAGAGTTTTACTTCTTCTTTTCCAATTTGGATTCCTTTTATTTCTTTTTCTGCTCTGACTGCTGTGGCCAAAACTTCCAAAACTATGTTGAATAGTAATGGTGAAAGTGGGCACCCTTGTCTTGTTCCTGACTTTAGAGGAAATGCTTTCAATTTTTCACCATTGAGGATAATGTTTGCTGTGGGTTTGTCATATATAGCTTTTATTATGTTGAGGTATGTTCCTTCTATTCCTGCTTTCTGGAGAGTTTTTATCATAAATGGGTGTTGAATTTTGTCAAAGGCTTTCTCTGCATCTATTGAGATAATCATATGGTTTTTATTTTTCAATTTGTTAATGTGGTGTATTACATTGATTTGCGGATATTGAAGAATCCTTGCATCCCTGGGATAAAGCCCACTTGGTCATGGTGTATGATCTTTTTAATGTGTTGCTGGATTCTGGTTGCTAGAATTTTGTTAAGGATTTTTGCATCTATGTTCATCAGTGATATTGGCCTGTAGTTTTCTTTTTTTGTGGGATCTTTGTCAGGTTTTGGTATTAGGGTGATGGTGGCCTCATAGAATGAGTTTGGAAGTTTACCTTCCTCTGCAATTTTCTGGAAGAGTTTGAGCAGGATAGGTGTTAGCTCGTCTCTAAATTTTTGGTAGAATTCAGCTGTGAAGCCATCTGGACCTGGGCTTTTGTTTGCTGGAAGATTTTTGATTACAGTTTCAATTTCCGTGCTTGTGATGGGTCTGTTAAGATTTTCTATTTCTTCCTGGTCGAGTTTTGTACAGTTGTACTTTTCTAAGAATTTGTCCATTTCTTCCACGTTGTCCATTTTATTGGCATATAATTGTTGATAGTAGTCTCTTATGATCCTTTGTATTTCTGTGTTGTCTGTTGTGATGTCTCCATTTTCATTTCTAATTTTATTGATTTGATTTTTCTCCCTTTGTTTCTTGATGAGTCTGGCTAATGGTTTGTCAATTTTATTTATCCTTTCAAAGAACTAGCTTTTGGTTTTATTGATTTTTGCTATGGTCTCCTTTGTTTCTTTTGCATTTATTTCTGCTCTAATTTTTAAGATTTCTTTCCTTCTACTAACCCTGGGGTTCTTCATTTCTTCCTTTTCTAGTTGCTTTAGGTGTAGAGTTAGGTTATTTATTTGACTTTTTTCTTGTTTCTTGAGGTGTGCCTGTATTGCTATGAACTTTCCCCTTAGGACTGCTTTTACCGTGTCCCACAGGTTTTGGGTTGTTGTGTTTTCATTTTCATTCCTTTCTATGCAAATTTTGATTTCTTTTTTGATTTCTTCTGTGATTTGTTGGTTATTCAGCAGCGTGTTGTTCAGCCTCCATATGTTGGAATTTTTAATAGTTTTTCTCCTGTAATTGAGATCTAATCTTACTGCATTGTGGTCAGAAAAGATGCTTGGAATGATTTCTATATTTTTGAATTTACCAAGGCTAGCTTTATGGCCCAGGATGTGATCTATCCTGGAGAAGGTTCCATGTGCGCTTGAGAAAAAGGTGAAATTCATTGTTTTGGGATGAAATGTCCTATAGATATCAATTAGGTCTAACTGGTCTATTGTATTGTTTAAAGTTTGTGTTTCCTTGTAATTTTCTGTTTAGTTGATCTATCCATAGGTGTGAGTGGGGTATTAAAGTCTCCCACTATTATTGTGCTATTGTTAATTTCTCCTTTCATACTTGTTAGCATTTGTCTTACATATTGTGGTGCTCCCGTGTTGGGTGCATATATATTTATAATTGTTATATCTTCTTCTTGGATTGATCCTTTGATCATTATGTAGTGACCATCTTTGTCTCTCTTCACAGCCTTTGTTTTAAAGTCTATTTTATCTGATATGAGTATTGCTACTCCTGCTTTCTTTTGGTCCCTATTTGCATGGAAAATCTTTTTCCAGCCCTTCACTTTCAGTCTGTATGTGTCCCCTGTTTTGAGGTGGGTCTCCTGTAGACAACATATGTAGGGGTCTTGTTTTTGTATCCATTCAGCCAGTCTTTGTCTTTTGGTTGGGGCATTCAACCCATTTACGTTTAAGGTAATTACTGATAAGTATGATCCGGTTGCCATTTACTTTATTGTTTTGGGTTCGAACTTATACACCGTTTTTGTGTTTCCTGTCTAGAGAATATCCTTTAGTATTTGTTGGAGACCTGGTTTGGTGGTGCAGAATTCTCTCAGCTTTTGCTTGTCTGAGAAGCTTTTGATTTCTCCTTCATACTTGAATGAAATCCTTGCTGGGTACAATAATCTGGGCTGTAGGTTATTTTCTTTCATCATTTTAAGTATGTCTTGCCATTCCCTCCTGGCTTGAAGAGTTTCTATTGAAAGATCAGCTGTTATCCTTATGGGAATTCCCTTGTGTGTTATTTGTTGTTTTTCCCTTGCTGCTTTTAATATTTGTTCTTTGTGTTTGATTTTTGTTAATTTGATTAATATGTGTCTTGGGGTGTTTCGCCTTGGGCTTATCCTGTTTGGGACTCTCTGGGTTTCTTGGACTTGGGTGATTATTTCCTTCCCCATTTTAGGGAAGTTTTCAACTATTATCTCCTCAAGTATTTTCTCATGGTCTTTCTTTTTGTCTTCTTCTTCTGGGACCCCTATGATTCGAATGTTGTAGCGTTTAATATTGTCCTGGAGGTCTCTGAGATTGTCCTCATTTCTTTTAATTCGTTTTTCTTTTATCCTCTCTGATTCATTTATTTCTACCATTCTATCTTCTAATTCACTAATCCTATCTTCTGCCTCTGTTATTCTACTATTTGTTGCCTCCAGAGTGTTTTTAATTTCATTTATTGCATTATTCATTTTATATTGACTCTCTTTTATTTCTTCTAGGTCCTTGTTAAACCTTTCTTGCATCTTCTCAATCTTAGTCTCCAAGCTATTTATCTGTGATTCCATTTTGATTTCAAGATTTTGGATCAATTTCACTATCATTATTCAGAATTCTTTATCAGGTAGATTCCCTATCTCTTCCTCTTTTGTTTGGTTTGGTGGGCATTTATCCTGTTCCTTTATCTGCTGGGTATTCCTCTGTCTCTTCATCTTGTTTAAATTGCTGAGTTTGGGGTGTCCTTTCTATATTCTGGCAGTTTGTGGAGTTCTCTTTATTGTGGCTTTTCCTCGCTGTGTGTGGGTTTGTACAGGTGGCTTGTCAAGGTTTCCTGGTTAGGGAAGCTTGTGTCGGTGTTCTGGTGGGTGTCCAGTAATGAGTTATGAGATGTCTATGGTTTTGGGGTGACTTTGGGCAGCTTGTATCTTGAAGCTCAGGGCTGTGCTCCTTTGTTGCTGGAGAATTTGCTTGGTATGTCTTGCCCTGGAACTTTTTGGCCCTTGTGTGGTGCTTGGTTTCAGTGTCGGTTTGGAGGCGTTTGATGAGCTCCTGTCAATTAATGTTCCTTGGAGTCAGGAGTTCCCTGGAGTCAGGGTTTGGACTTAAGCCTCCTGCTTCCAGTTATCGGTCTTATTTTTACAGTAGTTTCAAAACTTCTCCTTCTATACAGCACCATTGATAAAACATCTACGTTAAAGATGAAAAGTTTCTCTACTGTGAGGGTCACTCAGAGAGGTTCACAGCATTACATGGAGAAGAGAAGAGGGAGGAGGGAGTTAGATGTGACCCAAATGAGATAAGGTGGAATCAATAGTGGAGAGAGTGGGGTAGCCAGTAGTCACTTCCTTATGTGCCCTCCACAACTGGACCACTCAGAGATGTTCACAGGGTTATACAGAGAAGAGAAGAAGGAGGAAGGAGACAGAGGTGGCCAGAGGGATAAAAGGGGGGAATGAAAAGGAGGGAGACAGATCCAGCCAGTAATCAGTTCCCTAAGTGTTCTCCACTATCTGGAACACACATAAACTCACAGAGTTGGGTAGAGTAGAGAGGGGTTAGGGAGGAGACACAGGCGACCTGGTGGAGAAAAAGGAGAGTCCAAAGGGAGAGAGAGCAGTCAAGCCAGTAATGTAGCTCCGTAGTGAAAAATGGGTCCTGAACATTGGGTTCTTAAAGGTACAAAATTGGTAACAAATACATAAAAGCAAAAATTAAAAATCTAGAGTAGAGTTTGGAATTTCAAAAATACGATGTTAAAGAAAAGAAGAAGGAAAAGAAAGAGAGAAAAAACGAACAAAGAAAAACAAACAAGGTCGCGAAAATTATAAAGAAAATACAGGTACAAAATTGATAACTAATACCAAAAAGCAAAAATTAAAAATCTAGAGTAGAGTTTGGAATTTCAAAAATTCAATGTTAAAAAAAAGGAAGAAGAAATATAAAGAGAGAAAACAAACAAACAAAAACAATGTTGCAAAAACTATAAAGAAAATACAGGTACAAATTTGATATCAAATACCAAAAAGCATAAATTAAAAATCTAGAGTAGAGTTTGGAATTTCAGATATACAATGTTATATAAAAGAAGAAGAGAATGAAACAGAAGAAAAAAAAAAAGTCACAGAAATTATAAAAAAAAACTGTAGGTACAAAATTGATAACATATACCAAAAAGCTAAAATTAAAAAACTAGAGTAGAGTTTGGAATTTCAAAAATACAATGTTAAAGAAAAGAAGAAGGAAAAAAAAATTATAAAATATATATATATGAAGTTTGCTGAAGAAGAAAAAAATAGGGTCTTTTTTTTTTTTTGCAAAGTAATAGGTTATAAAAGTGAAAATTAAAGGAACAATAGAGGACTTAAAAAAATTTTTTTAATTAAAAAAGAAAGAAAGAAAGAATGATCGTAAAAATAGTAAAAATATATCTAGGACTTTCTCTGGTTTTGTTGTATGGTGGGTTCAGTTCATTTTTGGCTAGTTCCTTGGTCTGACTTATATTTCTCAAGATCTATAGGCCCCTTCCTATGTAGTTCGTAGTAACCACGGGGTTTTAATCTATCGCCTGTAGCTTCCAAGGCGTTTCCCTCTGTTATAACTTCTTCTGTTTGCTGGTCTCTTCAGTGTCTGGCTTCTGCCCTGACACAAAGGGGACAGTGGGGGAAACTTTTTTTTTTTTTTTTTTTTAGGCTCACTTGTTCAGTCGCGCTTGTGGGGAGGGAGGGAGGGATGCTGCAAACAATAACACTGGCGTGCGCTCGCAGTGCCCTCAGCCACACTGGGTCTGCCCCACTCACGGCGTGTGTAGCCTCCCTGCCCACACTGCTCGGGCTCTAGGTTGTTCCGCCGAGAACAATCCGAGGGCGGCCCTGGGCTGCATGTACCTCCCAGGTCCAAGCCGTTCAGGTTCAGGCACTCAGGTAGTCCTCAGAGGCTCAGACTCTGTGGGTCTGCATTTTGTGCTCTTCCCAGGTCCGAGCAGCTCAGGTGATGAGGTGTTTGGTTGAACGCCAATGCTGCGACTTATCGCCTCCCCGCCACTCAGTTATCTGGGTGTAAAACCCGCGCACCTTCTTCAGGCAGATGTTGACCATCCAGACCCCCAAGCAGTTTTAGCTAGCAAAAGAAGCCTGCTTACAGTTTTA
Source organism: Bos indicus x Bos taurus (assembly GCF_003369695.1). NCBI lineage: Eukaryota > Metazoa > Chordata > Mammalia > Artiodactyla > Bovidae > Bos > Bos indicus x Bos taurus. The sequence goes on along the minus strand of NW_020867587.1, from coordinate 45 downwards.
TAGATAATGGTCTCTCTGGGGCTGCGATTGCCCCTTTCTGACTCT
>NW_020867586.1:0-20744 GCF_003369695.1 Bos indicus x Bos taurus | reverse complement strand
AAAAAAAAAAAGTTTTTAGGAATCAGTGTCTACAATTATGGGTTTTCATGATCACCTTCAAGTCCAGTGAATCATTAGTGGGTCCACAGGATTTTAACAGCAAGTAGAAGTCATGGCTTAATTTCATTATCCCATGGACAAAGGAGCCTAGCAGGGTACAGTCCATGGGTTCGCAAGAGTCAGAGATGACTCAGGGACTAAACCACCACCAATTTCATTATAGCAAATGTTGCTGAGTTAAAAGTAATTAGAAAAATATATGTATTAAGCAAAGTTCATAGATGGAAGCTGCAGACTACTGAGTCTCTCCTATTTGGCTCTACAGAGAATGCATTCTCTGCCAGAAAATTTATAGTTTTAGTGCACAAATCTTAAACTTCTTTTGATAAATTTATTAAGTATTTTATCCATTCAATGCTATTGTAAATGAACTTTTTCTAGATTTCATTTTAGACTTTTCATTAATGCATAAAAATGAAACTGATATATCCATGTTGCAATCTATAACCTTGCTGAAATCACTTATTACTGTTTCAGAGCTTACTGACTGACTCAGTAGTTGAGTTTTTTGTGGATCCCTCAGAACTTTTTTTCATACAATACCAAAACATCTATGAATATAGATAATTGTATTTCTTCTTTTACATGCTGGGCCCCTTGAATTTGTTCCTTGGCTTATTATGCTGTAAGAGTATCTTGTACAATAGTAAATGGAAGTAGAAAGACTGGGTACCCTTGTCTTGTTCCTGATATTAAGGGGAAGCATTCTTTTTTTTTTTTTTTACCATGGTGAATGATGTTAGCTACAGGCTTTACACATGTCTTCATTAAGCTGAGGAAATTCGATTCCAATCTTAATTGTTGAGAGTGTTTTTATCAAGAAAAATGTTAGATTCATTAAGTACCTTTTATTTGTTTACTGGCATTATCACATTTTTGTGTCTATTCTAATAATATGGTGCACCACAGAGACTTGTTTTCATAAAATAAATGAATCTTACATTCCTTAGATAAATAGCACTAGTCATAGTATATTTATTTATACGTTCATAGGCTCCATTTTGGTTTCTATAATTTTAATGGAATTACACGTGTGCCCGGGAGAAGGCAATGGCATCCCACTCCAGTACTCTTGCCTGGAAAATCCATGGACGGAGGAGCCTGGTGCGCTGCAGTCCATGGGGTCGCTAGGAGTCGGACACGACTGAGAGACTTCACTTTATTTTTCACTTTCATGCATTGGAGAAGGAAATGGCAATCCCCTCCAGTGTTCTTGCCTGGAGAATCCCAGGGATGGGGGAGCCTGGTGGGCTGCCTCTATGGGGTTGCACAGAGTCAGACATGACTGAAGTGACTTAGCAGCAGCAGCAGCAGCAGCAGCTTTCCATTAATAGTCTTATCACTCTGCTTTTCTATGGAGTTCACATTCCATAAATTTTCAATCATAATCCAAAGTCCACAGATAATTTTTCTTTTATCTTGGCGTATATAATATTTTAATGTATTTATATAATTAATATTAATTTAACATATGTATTCAAAAATTTTATTTGATTTAGTCACTAAGTTGTGTCTGACTCTTGTGACCCCATGGACTGCAGGCTGCCAGGATCCTCTCTCCATGAGATTTTCCAAGGCAAGAATACTGTAGTGGATTGCTATTTCCTTTTCCAGGGGATCTTCCTGACCCAGGGATAGAGCCTGGGTCTCCTGCATTGAGGGGGATTCTTTAACAACTGAACAACCAGGGAAGCCCTGGTGTTAAATTTTCAGATTTATTATCTTGTCTTTCATTTTGCAAAGCTGTACAGATTTTCAATTAGTTGTTAGAAGTTCCAAATGTACAACGGCTGTTTGTCCCCTCTGCTCTTTTAAAGGACTCTATTTGAAGGTCTTTAAGAGACATTGTGGTGTTTTTCCTTGGCTCGAGTTCCTATGCAGAAGTTATTTCAGTGTGCATCTTATATTTTACCTTTCTTTCCTTCGTTTTTACATTGTTATTGGTCACACACACCTTTGTTCATATTCTGACCATAAAAGCACTGCTTCCTTTTCCTATTGCTTCCTTGAGAGCAGTCAAATCTGGGAGACTATCCTTGTATTTTTGTATATGTCTTCCTGAAAATTAAAATATAAAGTGATCCTTTCATACCTTCCCAATATGTTCTGGTGATAGCCATAATTCTCTTAAAATAATCAGTTTATTCCTTCAGCTAAGCAATTAGTAGCTTTTAAAATTTTGTCATTATTCTCCCAACATTCTCATTTTGACAATAAGATTGTATCATATATTCTAACCCTTCCAGTTTATCTTTGAAATTCTGGGGAAACCATTATTAGAGACAGAGTGTTTCAAATATACAGATTGTTAAAATTGTCTTATTAGGAAATTCACTATGTTCATCTAAATTACTGTTTATACTGACATTTTAAAAATTTATTTACATAATCAAGTGCTAATGCTCAGAGTGACAAAACCTCTGAAATATAGTTATATCCAGTCTTATGTAATTATCAACTTTTAATCCATGTTCTTTTATAGTAAGCCTCACAAGTTCATATACAGCTTCTCTGTACTTGGCTCCTTTTGCTCTGAATACAGATTAAAACATCATCAAGGGGAATGAAATATTTGACACCCAGTTTAATATGGGCTCCCTCGGTCTGAACATCATTTAAAGCTACAACTTCACTAATGATTGTAGAATATATAGAACCAGACTCAATGTTATTGACTGCAAGTCTGGCTTAAAAAACACAGGGAAAATAGAGAGAGAGAGAAAAAAAAAAAAAAAGAATTATCTTCCTTCTAAAACAACAGCTGTTCGCTTCCCAGGTAGTAGGTTAGTGGGTAAAGAACCTGCACTGCCCAATACAGGAAGACTTAAGAGACTTGGGTTCCATCCTGGGTCAGGAAGATCGCCTGGGGGGAGGAAATGGCAACCAACACTCCAGTATTCTTGCCAGGAAAATTCCATGGGACAGAGGAGCCTGGTGGGCTGCAGTCCATGGGGTCGCAAAGAGGTGACTTAGCACTCACAAAACAGCTGCATGTAGATAAAACCAACTTAGAAGGTGTAATGACCATGATCAAAACTCAAATTAACCTCAAATCCAATATGAAAAGCTTTCATTTTACTTACCATTTTGTACTTTTACTTACCAATAACTTTTACTTACCAATAAGTGTACCATATAGTGAAATACGTGAATATCGTTTAATCCTCTCCTTAATCTTTTGACAGTTGGTTAGATAAACTAATCAGGTATTTTGTGTGTGTGCATGCTTAGTTGTTCAGTTGTGTCTGACTCTTGGTTAGACAAACTAATCAGGCAAATAGAGTTCAAAACAGTCCGTATCTTACTGATAAGCTCTTTCAAGGATGTGGTTTCCAGTCAAGCCCAACCTCTAAGAACTTTACCCTTGAAATAAACATTCTTAGCCACATTGTTACTGATTTATTTAGACAAATCACTGAGCTTTTCCTTGGGGACAGACTTCATAACATACATAGGCAAAGTCAAAGAAAGAGACAAGTTAAGAGGGAGACAGAAAGAAGGTAGGAGGCAGAGGGAGAATATCTGCAAAACATGATTATAAATCCTCCTAGTTACATATGCTAGTCGTCCACCAGTGTCTCTTCCTTTATTTCTGTCTTCTGTCAACTAGTGTTACTAATGAAAAGTTCAATACCATTATAATTTTTACCTATGGGAGTGATTCATTAAATTTTCTTTCTGAAAGTTTAAATGAATTCTTCACCCATGATGTTCAGAATTTTTTATTATAGAATTTTTAGAACTGGATTTCCTATGATTCATTTTGCTTATAGCTTTGAATGTCTTTTCAAGATGAATATTTTTCATCTTTATAAATTTTGCTTCTACACAATGTATTTGTTTTCTCTACTACATTTGCTGTTCATTCTAGATCATGTTCAACATATGTTGCATCTTCCTGATGTATTTTCATGTGTTACCTTTGTACTCATGCTTTATAAATGTATTAATTACAGTTATCTTAAATATTGTATTATTTGCTTCATGATTAGCTTTACATGCATTTTTAAGTTTAAAATATATTTCTCACCATGAGAATTTTCCTCACAAATTTGGTGATTTTCATATGGGAGCTTCATATGTAAGAAAGCTCATTCACCAAGATCTTTGTTGCCTGGCTCTTGTGATCCTTAACAAGGTAGAAATATGGCATCCAGCATTGTGCCTTTTGGGTGTGGGGATATCTGCTCTACCTAAGTCAGTAAACTGAAGTCTGATAATACCCTGACCTCTGCTTCAGGCATTAAACATTTTCTGCTTTAGCCTCTAGCTAAAGCCATTGGTGCCCATAGAAAACTACTGCCTGCTCATCTATTACCCAAATATATAACCCTGGGTTCTAAGGCATTCAGACTGCTTCCATCTTCTTAGTAGTCTACTTTAGAATGTGTTTTTGGTTATAGTATTCTCAGGTTGTGTTTTATAAACCATCTAGTTTGCCTACTTTCTATCTGTGATAATTAATTTCATATACCAACTTGATTAGACTATAGATTCCAAGAAGTTTGGTCAAACACTACTCTGGGGATTTCTGTGAGGGTGTTTTTGGATGAGTTTAACACTGAAATCAATAGACTGAGTAAAAGCAGATTTCCCTCCAAATGTGGGTTAGGCTCCATCTAATCAGTTTAAAGCCTGAATAGAAAAAAGACTGATCTTCCCCCAAATAACAGGAAACTTTTCCTGCCTGGTTGCCTTCCAAAATTTTTTTTAATGAATAAAAAACATCATTTTTAAAAAATTTCTACAGAATGAACTGAATTAGCTTTTACTGCATCTCAAATCTTTAGGCCTTCAGACTAAAACTGCACCACTAGTTCTCATAGATTTCCAGTTAGCCAGCTTATGACTTGTCAGCCTCCATAAACTAATGAGCCAATTCTTATTCATATATATACTTTCATTCTGTTGGTTCTGTTTATTTGGACAACTCTGGCTAAATGCACTATCTAATAAGACTCTAAAATGTCTTTATTAGTGAGAGCACAAAACTCTTCTGTCCATGGGATTCTCCAGGGAAGAATATTGGAGTGGGTTGTCATTCCCTTGTCCAGTGAATCTTCCTGACCCAGGGATCAAGACCAGGTCTCCTGCATTGCAGGCATAGTCATTACCATCTGAGCCACCAGGGAAGCCCCTTTTTGTCTAACAAGATACAAATTATTTCCTTATTCACTTTGTTCTTACATGTCTGATTCTATTTCTCTGTTTTTTTTTTTTTTTTTTTCATTTAAAAACATTATTTATTTATTTTTTTCATTTGGAGTAGTTGAGAAGGTAAATTAGTCTTTTAGGCTATTTTACTTATCTAACTTTTTAATTTTTTCAATCAAAATTCATGCTTTCACCTTATTTAAAAAGAGTCATGATACTTAATGCATTTTGACTTTTTTTCTGTATACATCGATATATGCTTTTTCCACTTCTGTGCAACTTTACATATTTATTTGAGACTTCCTTTTTCTTCCTCATTTCCTTGCCCTTTGAGTTTTCTTTTTCAAGCCTCTTTTAAATACAGTTCCTTGTCACTCTTTTCAAAAATTTTCCTACTTAAGGATCTTAGTTTACATGTACCATATGTATATTCTTTCTATGACTTATAGTATCTTCTAAAGTTGAACCCTCTTGCTGTCATTCATTTAGGATCCTACCAGTTTTATATCCCTCACAATAATCATCCTCAGTAGGATGATGTACAGACTTGTCTTACAATAATTTAAAAATGAGTGCTTTCAAAGAATTTGAATTTCTAAATTCATATATTCAGTATTTACAGAGAGTTCACCTTACATCAGGTATATACACTTATAGTTTGGTTTTAACAATTCTTATGTTTTCTCTATCCATTATTATTGCTTTATTTATCTTGTTGTTTGAAGAGGGTGGTTGCTACGACTAGTGTGTTCTCTTGGCAAAACTCTGAGCCTTTTCCCTGCTTCATTTTGTACTCCAAAGCCAAGAGAACACTACACATGGACATCACCAAATGGTCAATATCAAAATCAGATTGATTATATTCTTTGCAGCCAAAGATGGAGAAGCTCTATACAGTCAACAACAACAATAACAACAAAAAAACTGGGAGCTGACTGTAGCACAGGTCATGAACTTTTTTATTGACAAATTCAGACTTAAATTGACGAAAGTAGAGAAAACCCATCAGGACCATCAATTATGACCTAAATCAAATTCCTTACAATTATACAGTGGAATTAATAAATAGATTCAAGGGATTAGATCTGATAGAGCACCTGAAGAACTATGGACAGAGGTTCATGACATTGTACAGGAGACAGTGATCAGACCATCTCTAAGAAAAAGAAATGCAAAAAGGCAAAATGGTTCTCTGAGGAGACCTTAAAAATAGCTGAGGAAAGAAGAGAAGTGAAAAGCAAAGGAGTAAAGGAAAGATATACCCATTTGAATACAGAGTTCCAAAGAAGAGCAAAGAGATATAAGAAAGCCTTCCTCAGTGATCAGTGCAAAGAAATAGAGGAAAACAACAGAAAACAATAGAGATCTCGTCAAGAAAATGAGAGATACCAAGGGAAAGTTTCATGCAAAGACGGGCGCAATAAAGGACAAAAATGGTATGGACCTAACAGAAGCAGAAGATATTAAGAGGAGATGGCAAGAATACACTGAGTGAGTGAAGTCACTCAGTCATGTCCGACTCTTTGCAACTCCACGGACTGACTGTAGCCTACCAGGCTCCTCCATCCATAGGATTTCCAGGCAAGAATACACAGAAGAACTATACAGAAAAGATCTTCATGACCCAGATAACCATGATGGTATGATCGCTCACCTAGAGCCAGACATCCTGGAATGTGAAACCAAGTGGGCCTTAGGAAGCATCGTTACAAACAAAGCTAGTGGAGGTGATGGAATTTCAGTTGAGCTATTTCAAATCCTAAAAGATAATGCTGTGAAAGTGCTGTTCTCAATATGCCAGCAAATTTGGAAAAACTCAGCAGTGGCCACAGGACTGGAAAAGGTCAATTTTTATTCCAATCCCAAAGAAGGTCAATGCCAAAGAATGTTCATACTACTGCACAATCGCAGTCATCTCACACACTAGCAAAGTAATACTCAATATTCTCCAACTCAGGCTTCAACAGTATGTGAACAGTGAATTTCCTGATGTTTATGCCAGATTTAGAAAAGACAGAGGAACCATAGATCAAATTACCAACATCATTTGGATCATAGAAAAAGCAAGAGAATTCCACAAAAACATCTACTTCTCTTTTATTGAATATGCCAAGGCCTTTGACTGTGTGGATCACAACAAACAGTTAAAATTCTTAAAGATACGGAATACCAGACCACCTTACCTGTCTCCTGAGAAACCTGTATGCAGGTCACAAAGCAACAGTTAAAATTGGACATAGAACATCAGACTGGTTCCAAATTGGGAAAGGAGTATGTCAAGGCTGTATACTGTTACCCTGCTTATTTAACTTACATGCAGAGTATATCGGGCAAAATGCCAGACTGGATGAGGCACAAGCTGGAATCAAGATTGCTTGGGAAAAATGTTAACCTCAGATACTCAGATGACACCACCCTTATGGCAGGAAGTGAAGAGGAACTAAAGAGCCTCTTGAAGAAAGTGAAAGAGGAGACTGAAAAAGCTGGCTTAAAACTCAACATTCAAAAAACTAAGATGATGGCATCTGGGCCCATCACTTCATGGCAAATAGATGGGGAAACAGTGGAAACAGTGACATATTTTATTTTCTTGGGCTCCAAAATCACTGCAGTTGGTGACTGCAGCCATGAAATTAAAAGATACTTGCTCCTTGGAACAAAAGCCGTAACTCTTTAACTGAGTTGTTTAACAGTTGTTAAAGAGTTTGCTCAGGAGACTGGGGGAGCTGGGTCTTAGTGGACAGGGGTCTAAAGTACACTGGAATTACTGAAAACTTGTTTGTAAAGATGATTACTTATTGCCATTTTCCTACAAAAATATATTTTGGAAAGTTGTATACTGTCAAACTAAAGTGCTTTTGTCTAAAGAAAAAAAAAAAAAAGCTATGACTAACCTAGACAGTATATTAAAAAGCAGAGACATTACTTTGCTGACAAAGATTGGTGTAGTCAGAGCTATGGTTTTTCCAGCAGTCATGTAAGGATGTGAGAATTGGACCATAAACAAAGCTGAGCACGAAAGAATTGATGCTTTTGAATTGTGGTGTTGGAGTAGACTCTTGAGAGTCCCTTGCACTGCAAAGAGATCCAACCAGTGAATCCTAAAGGAAACCAGTCCTGAATATTCATCGGAAGGACTGATCCTGAAGCTGAAACTCCAATACTTTGGCCATCTGATGCGAAGAGCTGACTCACTTGAAAAGACCCTGATGCTGGGAAAGATTGAAGGTAGGAAGAGAGGGGGACAACAGAAGATGAGGTGGTTGGATGGCATTACCTACTCGATGGACATGAGTTTGAGCATGCTCCAAGAGTTAGTGATGGACAGGAAGCCTGGGGTGCTGCATTCCTTGGTGTCAGAAAGAGTCGGACACAACTGTGCGACTGAACTGAACTGACTGATTTATCTTGTTAACAGAAATGGTGGTAGAAGTTAGCAGAAAGCTTTGAAAAAAATAAGGGGAGAGGAATATTCTAATAAAGCCATTGGTTTCTAATTAAATATTTTTCTTGATTTACAGTATGATGAAAGTGAAAAGGAAATGTTTAGTTATTTCCATCACAGTTTATATATATATTATTTTCCAAGAATGTTATTTCTTATTTGTGTTTTCTTCTGTTGGTCTATCCTAAATGAATTATATAGTATATATTTTAAATAAAATAGTTTATTATATATTATAGCTGTTTATATTGATGGGATTCCCTGGTGGCTCAGACAGTAAAGCATCTGCCTGCAATGCAGGAGACCTGGGTTCGATCCCTGGGTAGGGAAGATCCCTTGGAGAAGAAAATGGCAACCCACTCCAGTACTCTGGCCTGGAAAATTCCATGGATGGAGAAGCCTGGTAGGCTATAGTCCAGGGAATCAGACATGATTGAATCACTTCACTGGCTATTCCATAGCTGTTAATTACTGCACATGTAATTTAATTGGTAGAATTGGAGTCGTCAGGCATTACGCTATTTGTGAAAATACAGACAAGAAAAAAAAAAAAATTTCTGGTATCCTATTATTCACCAAATGTCAGTAACTGGCTTAAAATTTAGATTTAGCTGATATCCTGAGTTATAGTGACTTATATTTTAAAGACACTTTACATATCTACTTTTAGATCCCCTCATGAACTAGAGACAATGCTATTAATTGAGCTAAATATTTCAATTTCCTCCTCAGAGTACAGAAAGTTTTTATCTTTAAATCAAGTAGGAGTTATATGACCAAGACTGTTCAATGAAGTAGTGCCAAAAGCAATATTTTCTACTGGGTGAACTGAATCTGGGTGAACTGCGGGAGTTGGTGATGGACAGGGAGGCCTGGCGTGCTGCGGTTCATGGGGTCACAAAGAGTCGGACACGACTGAGTGACTGATATGATCTGATCTGGAAAGGAGAAACTGAACTGCTTTAGGCTGTGATATGAGCAATAAATCCAGAGAGACCTTGGAATTGTTCATTAGAACAGTTAGTCTAACAAAGTCTAAGTCCAAAACGTGTAACACTGGCATAGGATATTTGTGGAACACAGTGCTTAAAAGGAAAACATGCTGCAATAACAAAATAATTTTGAAGTTTATATATATATATATATATATATATATATATATAATAACTTGGGGTTATATATAATATATACATAATCAGTTGGAAGTTACATTACATGACTGCTGGGCAAGCACAGAAGAAATCATCTCATCTCAAGTTGGTCTCAAAATTATTAATATACAATGCTGTAATTCAGCAATTTATGCAGACATAAATTTGAATTCTTGTCCACATGTCCCATTGTTAATGCTTCTATTCAGCAGGTCCTGCCTATATTCAGTAAACCTAACCCTTGCATCTTTTAGCTTTTCTCTTCTATAGTTTTCTCATTCTGCTTCCTCAATATATTCCTATTTAGATTTCCCATCAGATCAGATCAGATCAGTCACTCAGTCGTGTCTGACTCTTTGTGACCCCATGAATCGCAGCACGTCAGGCCTCCCTGTCCATCACAAACTCCCGGAGTTCACTCAGACTCATGTCCATCGAGTCACTGATGCCATCCAGCCATCTCATCCTCTGTCGTCCCCTTCTCCTCCTGCCCCCAATCCCTCCCAGCATCACAGTCTTTCCAATGAGTCAACTCTTCGCATGAGGTGACCAAAGTACTGGAGTTTCAGCTTTAGCATCATTCCTTCCAAAGAAATCCCAGGGCTGATCTCCTTCAGAATGGACTGGTTGGAACTCCTTGCAGTCCAAGGGACTCTCAAGAGTCTTCTCCAACACCACAGTTCAAAAGCATCAATTCTTTGGTGCTCAGCTTTCTTCAAAGTCCAACTCTCACATCCATATATGATCACAGGGAAAACCATAGCCTTGACTAGATGAACCTTTGTTGGCAAAGTAATGTCTCTGCTTTTGAATATGCTGTCTAGGTTGGTCATGACTTTCCTTCCAAGGAGTAAGCATCTTTTAATTTCATGGCTGCAGTCACCATCTGCAGTGATTTTGGAGCCCAGAAAAATACAGTCTGACACTGTTCCCACTGTTTCCCCATCTATTTCCCATGAAGTGGTGGAACCGGTTGCCATGATCTTCATTTTCTGAATGTTGAGATTTAAGCCAACTTTTTCACTCTCCACTTCACTTTCATCAAGAGGCTTTTTAGTTCCTCTTCACTTTCTGCCATAAGGGTGGTGTCATCTGCATATCTGAGGTTATTGATATTTCTCCTGGCAATCTTGATTCCAGCTTGTGCTTCTTCCAGTGCAGCGTTTCTCATGATGTACTCTGCATATAAGTTAAATAAACAGGGTGACAATATAATATACAGCCTTGACGTATACTCCTTTTCCTATTTGGAACCAGTCCGTTGTTCCATGTCCAGTTCTAACTGTTGCTTCCTGACCTGCATACAGATTTCTCAAGAGGCAGATAAGGTGGTCTGGCAAAAAAAGCAAAATGGCTGTCTAGGGAGGCCTTACAAATAGCTGTGAAAAGAAGAGAAGCAAAAAGCAAAGGAGAAAAAGAAAGATATAAACATCTGAATGCAGACTTCCAAAGAATAGCAAGAAGAGATAAGAAAGCCTTCTCCAGCGGTCAATGCAAAGAAATAGAGGAAAACAACAGAATGGGAAAGACTAGAGATCTCTTCAAGAAAATCTGAGATACCAAAGGAAAATTTCATGCAAAGATGGGCTTGATAAAGGACAGAAATGGTATGGACCTAACAGAAGCAGAAGATATTAAGAAGAGATGGCAAGAATACACAGAAGAACTATACAAAAAAGATCTTCACAACCCAGATAATCACGATGGTGTGATCACTGACCTAGAGCCAGACATCCTGGAATGTGAAGTCATGTGGGCCTTAGAAAGCATCACTATGAACAAAGCTAGTGAAGGTAATAGAATTCCAGTTGAGCTATTCCAAATCCTGAAAGATGATGCTGTGAAAGTGCTGCACCCACTATGCCAGCAAATTTGGAAAACTCAGCAGTGGCCACAGGACTGGAAAAGGTCAGTTTTCATTCCAATCCCAAAGAAAGGCAATGCCAAAGAATGCTCAAACTACCACACAATTGCACTCATCGCACACACTAGTAAAGTAATGCTCAAAATTCTCCAAGCCAGGCTTCAGCAATATGTGAACCATGAACTTCCTGATGTTCAAGCTGGTTTTAGAAAAGGCAGAGGAACCAGAGATCAAATTGCCAACATCCACTGGATCATGGAAAAAGCAAGAGACTTCCAGAAAAACATCTATTTCTGCTTTATTGACTATGCCAAAGCCTTTGACTGTGTGGATCACAATCAACTGTGGAAAATTCTGAAAGACTTCCCATAGGGTTCCAATTAAGGGCATTGTTGGATGGTGCTATTGAGATATTAACATTTTAACACATTTAACACAGGCAAGATTTGCCATTGCTACATAAAGTAACAAAAGACAAGGTGTAGAGAGAAAGAATCATCTAAAACTGCAAAAAATATGGATTAATAGAATGAGCAACATATTACTTTTCTGTTATTAAATCTTTACTTTTTAAAAGTATGTCCTCTTTCTGGACTTCTTTGATGAAGAAATAAAGCTTTATTTCTACCCATTTATATTTAATTGTTAACAGGAAGCTTCAGAAAGAATTATGAAACTGCATAACACCCATTTCTTGCCTCTCACTTCTCATACTTGTACATATTTTATGAGCAAATGAAAGCCTCCTTAATAATGATGATAAGGTATATTTTGAAAAACTGTAGGCCAGGAGTCCCCAATCTCTGGGACCCAATGCCTGATTATTTGAGGTGGAGCTGTTATAATAAAAATAGAAATAAAATGCACAATAAGTGGGAGAAGGCACTGGCAACCCACTCCAGTACTCTTGCCTGGAAATGCCATGGACAAAGGAGCCTGTAGGCTGCAGTCTATGGGGTTGCTAAGAGTCTGACACGACCTAACGACTTCACTTTCACTTTTCACTTTCATGCATTGGAGAAGGAAATGGCAACCCACTCCAGTGTTCTTGCCTGGAGAATCCCAGGGACAAGGGAGCCTGGTGGGCTGCTGTCTATGGGGTCGCACAGAGTTGGACACGACTGACGCGACTTAGCAGCAGCAGCACAATAACTGTCATGGGCTTGAATCATCCTGAAACTATTCCCTCACACCTAGTCCCTGGACAAATTGTCTTAAATAAAATAGGTCTCTGGTGCCAAAAAGGTTGGGGGCCACTGCTTTAGGCCACATCATAACCATGATTCCACACTTAGGGAAAGTACTTAAGTTCCCTGATCTCAGATCTTAATTGGATAATATCAGTTCAGTTCAGTTCAGTCACTCAGTCGTGTCCGACTCTTTGCGACCCCATGAATCGCAGCATGCCAGGCCTCCCTATCCATCACCAACTCCCGGAGTTCACCCAGACTCACGTCCATCAAGTCAGTGATGCCATCCAGCCATCTCATCCTCTGTCGTCCCCTTCTCCTCCTGCCCCCAATTCCTCCCAGCATCACAGTCTTTTCCAATGAGTCAACTCTTCGCATGAGGTGGCCAAAGTACTGGAGTTTCAGCTTTAGCATCATTCCTTCCAAAGAAATCCCAGGGCTGATCTCCTTCAGAATGGACTGGTTGGATCTCCTTGCAGTCCAAGGGACTCTCAAGAGTCTTCTCCAACACCACAGTTCAAAGGCATCAATTCTTTGGCGCTCAGCCTTCTTCACAGTCCAACTCTCACATCCATACATGACCACAGGAAAAACCATAGCCTTGACTAGACGGACCTTTGTTGGCAAAGTAATGTCTCTGCTTTTGAATATGCTATCTAGGTTGATCATAACTTTCTTCCAAGGAGTAAGTGTCTTTTAATTTCATGGCTGCAGTCACCATCTGCAGTGGTTTTGGAGCCCAAAAAAATAAAGTCTGACACTGTTTCCACTGTTTCCCCATCTATTTCCCATGAAGTGATGGGACCGGATGCCATGATCTTCATTTTCTGAATGTTGAGCTTTAAGCCAACTTTTTCACTCTCCACTTTCACATTCATCAAGAGGCTTTTTAGTTCCTCTTCACTTTCTGCCATAAGGGTGGTGTCATCTGCATATCTGAGGTTATTGATATTTCTCCTGGCAATCTTGATTCCAGCTTGTGCTTCTTCCAGTGCAGCGTTTCTCATGATGTACTCTGCATATAAGTTAAATAAACAGGGTGACAATATAATATACAGCCTTGACGTATACTCCTTTTCCTATTTGGAACCAGTCCGTTGTTCCATGTCCAGTTCTAACTGTTGCTTCCTGACCTGCATACAGATTTCTCAAGAGGCAGATAAGGTGGTCTGGCAAAAAAGCAAAATGGCTGTCTAGGGAGGCCTTACAAATAGCTGTGAAAAGAAGAGAAGCAAAAAGCAAAGGAGAAAAAGAAGATATAAACATCTGAATGCAGACTTCCAAAGAATAGCAAGAAGAGATAAGAAAGCCTTCTCCAGCGGTCAATGCAAAGAAATAGAGGAAAACAACAGAATGGGAAAGACTAGAGATCTCTTCAAGAAAATCTGAGATACCAAAGGAAAATTTCATGCAAAGATGGGCTTGATAAAGGACAGAAATGGTATGGACCTAACAGAAGCAGAAGATATTAAGAAGAGATGGCAAGAATACACAGAAGAACTATACAAAAAAGATCTTCACAACCCAGATAATCACGATGGTGTGATCACTGACCTAGAGCCAGACATCCTGGAATGTGAAGTCATGTGGGCCTTAGAAAGCATCACTATGAACAAAGCTAGTGAAGGTAATAGAATTCCAGTTGAGCTATTCCAAATCCTGAAAGATGATGCTGTGAAAGTGCTGCACCCACTATGCCAGCAAATTTGGAAAACTCAGCAGTGGCCACAGGACTGGAAAAGGTCAGTTTTCATTCCAATCCCAAAGAAAGGCAATGCCAAAGAATGCTCAAACTACCACACAATTGCACTCATCGCACACACTAGTAAAGTAATGCTCAAAATTCTCCAAGCCAGGCTTCAGCAATATGTGAACCATGAACTTCCTGATGTTCAAGCTGGTTTTAGAAAAGGCAGAGGAACCAGAGATCAAATTGCCAACATCCACTGGATCATGGAAAAAGCAAGAGACTTCCAGAAAAACATCTATTTCTGCTTTATTGACTATGCCAAAGCCTTGACTGTGTGGATCACAATCAACTGTGGAAAATTCTGAAAGACTTCCCATAGGGTTCCAATTAAGGGCATTGTTGGATGGTGCTATTGAGATATTAACATTTTAACACATTAACACAGGCAAGATTTGCCATTGCTACATAAAGTAACAAAAGACAAGGTGTAGAGAGAAAGAATCATCTAAAACTGCAAAAAATATGGATTAATAGAATGAGCAACATATTACTTTTCTGTTATTAAATCTTTACTTTTAAAAGTATGTCCTCTTTCTGGACTTCTTTGATGAAGAAATAAAGCTTTATTTCTACCCATTTATATTTAATTGTTAACAGGAAGCTTCAGAAAGAATTATGAAACTGCATAACACCCATTTCTTGCCTCTCACTTCTCATACTTGTACATATTTTATGAGCAAATGAAAGCCTCCTTAATAATGATGATAAGGTATATTTTGAAAAACTGTAGGCCAGGAGTCCCCAATCTCTGGGACCCAATGCCTGATTATTTGAGGTGGAGCTGTTATAATAAAAATAGAAATAAAATGCACAATAAGTGGGAGAAGGCACTGGCAACCCACTCCAGTACTCTTGCCTGGAAATGCCATGGACAAAGGAGCCTGGTAGGCTGCAGTCTATGGGGTTGCTAAGAGTCTGACACGACCTAACGACTTCACTTTCACTTTTCACTTTCATGCATTGGAGAAGGAAATGGCAACCCACTCCAGTGTTCTTGCCTGGAGAATCCCAGGGACAAGGGAGCCTGGTGGGCTGCTGTCTATGGGGTCGCACAGAGTTGGACACGACTGACGCGACTTAGCAGCAGCAGCACAATAACTGTCATGGGCTTGAATCATCCTGAAACTATTCCCTCACACCTAGTCCCTGGACAAATTGTCTTAAATAAAATAGGTCTCTGGTGCCAAAAGGTTGGGGGCCACTGCTTTAGGCCACATCATAACCATGATTCCACACTTAGGGAAAGTACTTAAGTTCCCTGATCTCAGATCTTAATTGGATAATATCAGTTCAGTTCAGTTCAGTCACTCAGTCGTGTCCGACTCTTTGCGACCCCATGAATCGCAGCATGCCAGGCCTCCCTATCCATCACCAACTCCCGGAGTTCACCCAGACTCACGTCCATCAAGTCAGTGATGCCATCCAGCCATCTCATCCTCTGTCATCCCCTTCTCCTCCTGCCCCCAATTCCTCCCAGCATCACAGTCTTTTCCAATGAGTCAACTCTTCGCATGAGGTGGCCAAAGTACTGGAGTTTCAGCTTTAGCATCATTCCTTCCAAAGAAATCCCAGGGCTGATCTCCTTCAGAATGGACTGGTTGGATCTCCTTGCAGTCCAAGGGACTCTCAAGAGTCTTCTCCAACACCACAGTTCAAAGGCATCAATTCTTTGGCGCTCAGCCTTCTTCACAGTCCAACTCTCACATCCATACATGACCACAGGAAAAACCATAGCCTTGACTAGACGGACCTTTGTTGGCAAAGTAATGTCTCTGCTTTTGAATATGCTATCTAGGTTGATCATAACTTTCTTCCAAGGAGTAAGTGTCTTTTAATTTCATGGCTGCAGTCACCATCTGCAGTGGTTTTGGAGCCCAAAAAATAAAGTCTGACACTGTTTCCACTGTTTCCCCATCTATTTCCCATGAAGTGATGGGACCGGATGCCATGATCTTCATTTTCTGAATGTTGAGCTTTAAGCCAACTTTTTCACTCTCCACTTTCACATTCATCAAGAGGCTTTTTAGTTCCTCTTCACTTTCTGCCATAAGGGTGGTGTAGTCTGCATATCTGAAGTTATTGATATTTCTCCTGGCAATCTTGATTCCAGCTTGTGTTTCTTCCAGTCCAGCATTACTCATGATGTACTCTGCATAAAAGTTAAATAAACAGGGTAACAATATACAGCCTTGACGTACTCTTTTTCCTATTTGGAACCAGTCCATTGTTCCATGTCCAGTTCTAACTGTTGCTTCCTGACCTGCATACAAATTTCTCAAGAGGCAGATCAGGTGGTCTGTGCTTTTTGATATGTTTCATTATATTTAACTTCATAATTAAAGGCCTATATGGCTCAGTGGTAAAGAATCTGCCTGCCAATGCAGGAGACATGGGCTTGATCCCTGGGTCAGGAAGATCCTCTGGAGGAGGAAATGGCAACTCATTCTAGTATTCTTGCCTGGAAAATCCCATGGACAGAGGAACCTGTCAGTCTACAGGCCATGGGGTCTCAAAGAATCAGATATGACTGAATGACTAGACACACATACTATTTATTATCACAAATTTCCTTGTTTTTACCTAGATGAAAAATGTGCTCAAATGTGTTATTTGTAAAACTACACTAAAAATGTATATGTGTATGGGAGGGCAGATTCATAAAAATAACATGTAATATATAATTAATACTTGACAATAAAATGATCTTCAAATTTTCTACATTCAATATTCTTCCCTGAGGTACAAATATATATTACATTTGTTGCAGCTTCTTTAGAATCAATTTCTATTTTGATGTGCTGTATTGCCAAGAATTGGAAAATTTGATAAAAAGAGAACAAAGAAACTTGTTATGTATTAGTTAAGACTAAATGTTAATAATATAAACCCAAGCAGAAGGGAGCAATGAATCTTAGAATTCAAGACATCATAAATATATGAAATATTGAAAAATACAGAAAACTTTGATGTAATCCTTTCTGTACAGATAGTTTCTAAGACAATATCCTCCAAAAGGTATTTATAAGAGTAAATTAATATTTATCTTTCAATTTGTGATTGACATGAGACATTATTGCTAGAAGACTAGCCAGAGAGAATTAATACTTATTCCACATAAAGCATTATCTCTCTCTCTCTCCGTTTGTCTTTGTCCCCTCTTCCAAAGAAATATCTCTGCTTGTTTCATGTTGGTAAATGACTTTATATGCTAGGTGATCAAGAAAACTAATTTCTCTTACATTGCTATGTTTTCTAACATGGTTTCCCTTTCTATATACTACTCTATAAAATTCCTAGATTGATGTTAAGATATATAATTTTGGTTTATTCTGAATATATGATTTAAGTCCTTTGTCTCCGTTCTTTTTCCAATACTAATTCACATTAATGTCACTTCCAAATGACGAGTGGAACAAGGTGGTTTCTTTACTTGCTCAGACAAAATCTGAATTAATTGGGTTGAACATCTACAGAGAAGGAGAATTTCATATTTTAAATTAATATTTTCCTTCAAAGAAAAAAAGTCTCTACATCAAGGGAACATTTTTCTCCTTACCACTTACATTCTTATTTTTCTTATTTAATTTTTACTTTATAGGATTTAAACCACATACCTACACGTACCTACTTTAATATTTATGCAATTTTGCTTATTCATTCATAAATGAGGTTTAAAGTATCACCATTAAATAGTTAAAAACTAGCAGTGTTCTTAGAGATAATTGCATTAATTCCCCCTTTTCTTGTGTAAGAGATTACATGATTTATAATGAATCATCTTCTTTCTAGTCTAGTACTCTGCTTTGAACAGTATCTATCCACTTAAACCATATAATATCTACTTGACAAGATGAAGATGAATGGATCTATTTTCTAATAGAAGAAAATAATTTTAATTTATTCTTTAAACATGTATTAAAGCAGGTATATGTCTGCATTGAAATTACCATGACCATCACTATGAATTCTAGGTTTAATTAATAAAAGTCTGTGAGAATATAGCTCTATAGTTACATTTTTGCAGAATGAGGTACTTTGAGTGAAAAGAGCCTTGTATAATATTGGTAAGTACATTTTAAAGCCTACTGTAGGGAAAGTATATTAGATTGATGAAAAATGCTCTGGTTAAAGATATTATCATCATTTGAAAGTTCCAAAGATGAATTCTGTATTAAATAGACATAATTCAAAATTCAAAATCTTTAGCAAGGTTGTAATATTAATCTATAGGCAAAACTCAATCATAATTTGTAACTGTAAGAAAGTCCAGTGCAAAGGGATTAGAAAAGAATTCTATAGGAGAAGTTTAACTGACAAGAGAATAACTCACGAGAAAGGAGAACTTTTGGTCATCCAGAAATAAAATACTCTGCACTTCAATACACATACCATTTAAAAAAATAAAAATATGCAAATAGGAGGCAATATATTTATCTTGAGAAAGGTAAAGTTTTAAAATATAATCAAGCTGAAAATATATAAAATGAGTTCTACTGCAACAATATTTTAGGATAATAGCAGAGATGTCAGTTAAGCAATTTGCAAATCGTATATTTCCCTGCTGTGTTGCAAGATTCCTTGTGAATCATCAGGATCCATAACTTCTAAAGGCTTTTGATTACATTTGCCGGAATTGCAAGGCCAGAAAGGAGACTGCAGATAAGACAAACAACATGATGATCTAGTAGCTACAATACAATAAAAAATAAACAAATAGGTCTCTTCTTCCAAAAGGATGAAGCTGACACTCATTTCCTTTTGCAACCAATAATTCTCTGCAAATATATAGACTCTTTATATACGATTACATTGGAACAGCACTTTTACTGAGCGCTTGTTTATGTCCTTCAATAACCCAAAGTGATATTTTGAGGTTAAAGGTGGACGGGATGAGATTGCTTCTTCATTTACTACATTGTCTGGTATCTTTGTAATCTTCAAACTCCTGTATTTTGCAACCCCTCTCCAGTACTCTTGCCTGGAAAATCCCATGGACGGAGGAGCCTGGTAGGCTGCAGTCCTATGGGGTGGTGAAGAGTCGGACATGACTGAGCGACCATCACTTTCTCTTTTTCACTTTCATGCATTGGAAAAAGAGATGGCAACCCACTCCAGTGTTCTTGTCTGGAGAATCCCAGGGACGGGGGAGCCTGGTGAGCTGCGTCTAGGGGTCGCACAGAGTCGGACACGACTGAACGCGACTTAGCAGCAGCAGCAGCTAGTTCCCTTTACTCCCTTAATCAGAGTTTTACTTTCTTTGTATTCAAACTTGCATTCACACTTGCATTCTCACTAGTATTGCTTACATTACTTTTTATTCACCATCTCTTCTACTTTTACCAGGCATGCTTACTTTCTTCTGATAAAAATAGATAATTAATATTTACCTACTAATTTTTACAAGCCAGGGCTTCCCAGGTGGCTCAGTGGAAAAGAAGTGCCTGCCAATGCAGAAGGTGTGAGTTCGATTCCCAGGTCAGGAAGATTCCTGGAGGAAGAAATGGCAATCCACTCCTGTATTCTTGCCTGGAGAATCCCATGGACAGAGGAGCCTGGAAGACTTGTGTCCATAGAGTCTCAAAGAGTTGGATAGGACCTAAGCAACTTAGCATATGCAACATATGCTTTAGAATCTGCATATATATCTGAGCCTGTTGGGCTACAGTCAATAGAGTTGCAAAAAATAGGACATGACTGAGTGACTGAGCATACTACTTTATACATGCCAGGAAATTTCTTAAGTGATTTTAGATATATCACTTATTAACCTAAAAATAAGTCTAGGAGATATGTGTGTGTATATATAAATATAAATGTGTGTGTGTGTTAACATACATATATGTGTTTATATACTGGGTTTAACAACCTTCCCAAGGTCATTTACCTATATTAATACTGCTGGAATTCAAATTATCATTCTGATTATCTTAGTGTCATTCTTTCCAACAGGTCCCTCTTCTTCTCTTCTAGAACTTTATAGGTTAACCATATATGTGTTCTTCAGCAGCTATAATTCTATACTTTTATAAGTGTAAGCCTCTCAAGGTCACAATTGATTAAATCTGTAGATGTCTGGAGGCTGATTGGAGGCTAGTGTACATGTGCATATGTATGTATGTGAGTGGTGTCT
>NW_020867585.1:0-44885 GCF_003369695.1 Bos indicus x Bos taurus | reverse complement strand
GGGAGCTTCCTGAGCCATGGATGAAAACCGCATGTCCTGCATGGACAGGCAGATTCTTTACCACTAAGCCACCTGAGGAGGCTGCCCAGAATGGTGCCACTCTCCAAATAGCAGAGCACTAACCAGCTCCCTGAACTTCTGGGGTCCCTTAGGGAAGCTCTTTGTCCTCTCCTTTTTGCTCAAGGTGAAGTGTTTGTGATTCTGCACTTGTTCAAAAGTCCTGAAAGAAGCAGAGTGTGGTGTGAGCTAAATACATGACCTCAGGAATGAAGTGAGGTGGGGGTCAGAGGGAGCACCCCAACCTGCTCGCCTCCTCTTGAGAATCAGGAACATGGACGCCTCCTGTGCAGCATCATCCCTGGATAGACATTGTCACCCCATGGAAGTGGTGGGTGCTGCACCTTGTGCAGAGGCTGCCCCAAAATGTCAGACATACCTGGAGCCATCCCTGGGCCGAGCGGGGTGATGAGTCAGATGTGGGACAGGTGCGTTACCATGAGTCTAGCAACTTTTGCTGCACTTTGGAACACCTAGAATGGGTTTTTAAACTCCTAACTCCTGGGCCATGCCTGGACCACACTCAATTAAATCAGAATTTCCTCTGAGCTGCCCCAATTCAGAAGGATTGATTTAATGAAAACAGTCTTTCTCACCTCTGCTGCATAAAGCCTAGTAATTCCTAGAGGGTGTTGAGGACCATTAATAGACTGAATGGGTCCTTCAATCAAATCTATATAGTGAAGCCCTAAGCCCCAGGAAAATGGTCTTTGGAAAAGGGCCTTTAAGAAGTGACTGAGTTTAGAGCAGGGGTTTCCCAGGCAGCTCAGTGGTAAAGAACCCACCTCCCAGTACAAGAGATACAGGTTCAATCGCTGGGTTGGGAAGATCCCCTGGAGAAGGAAATGGTAACCCACTCTGGTATTCTTGCCTGGGAAATCCCATGGACAGAGAAGCCTGGCCGGCTGCAGCCCATGGGGTTGCAAAAGAGGTGAACATGACTTAGCGATTAAACAACAACAGCAAGGTTTAGAGCAGGTCATGAGAATGAGGCTCTCGTGGTGGGACCGTGTCCTTACAAGAGGAAGGACCAGAGCTGGCTCTGTCTCCAGGCTACAAGTGCACGATGAGAAGGCAGCATCAACAAGGCAGGAGGAGTCCTCACCAGGAACCAAACCTGCCTGCCAGCCCCTTGACCTGGGACTTCCAGCTTCCACAGCTGTAAGAAATACATGTCTGAGATTTAAGCCACCCATCTGTGTCTTTGTGCCTGAAGTGACTAAGACAAGCCCACAATGAAGGATTCTGTGTACAAATCCTTCTGAAAAAGCTGGTTGTGTCTTGGAATGTTCTTTCACATCCATAGCATTGTCCACCCCTCACCGAGAATGGATTGTGCCCCTCAGAGGCCTGGCAGTGTGTCCAGAGACCCAGGTGTAGATGGATAGAGGCATCTCAGATGCCTCCTGAGGCTTCCATCCCTGCCAGAGTCAGAAGGCCAGAAGCCAGCAGGACAGGCAGAGCGAGGCACCCCACAAGACCTCCATGGTTTGTTGCATCAGACCAGAAGGACCAGTGCTATTTGTGTAAATCCTACTTTGGGGGAAATGAGGTTAAAGACAAATCCTTTTGTAAGGGCAGAGACAATAAACACTCATGACTCATAGCCAGACTGCCACGTGCAAGGTGCTGCATTGGGGTAAAATTCAGGAGGGGAAGATGCACAGGTGATCCTGGACTCTCATAAACACCTCCTGCCCACTATCTTCTCTGAGCTGGAAGGGGGTGTCCTCAGACCAGTAAGGATGGTGTGTGTGTATTTGGATGTGTGAAGGGCCTGAGGCTGATGGAGCAGCAGGTCCAGATATAGAAGGTGTGGTTCTCACCCAGCTTGTCTCTACGTCCGCGTGACCTGGATCAAGTCCTCACCTTCACGTGGAAGCTTGGTCATGGGCAAGCAGGCTCAGGGAGATGTCAGTCCAAATACCAGCCATGATCACCAGGGGGATTTCAGAAGGTAGCAAAGCATTTGCTGAGTTCATGAAAACAGGGATTACAAATGTATGAGAATCCCCCAATCAGATGTAGAAGGATTTCTGTACAGGAAAAAGATATCCCCTTCCTAATTAAAAGAAGCATAGTTAAGATTCCAGGATCACAAACAGACTCATCATGCATTCCCATTACCTGGTGGTGACTCCCAGGGATGTGGTGCCGGGAACAATCATGAGGCTAATTCTTGATCCCAGAAACAGAGGTGGAATCAGTTGTTGATTTTTTCATGGGAAGATGTTGATTGGTGATTGGCCCATCCAACCCATTGGTCCTCAGCCTGGATTCTTGTAAAAAAAAAAAATCCTCTGTATTTTTGCTTAGCCAGAAACATGACTTAGTCTGCCTAGCAAAAGATCACTATCTTTTCCAAGAAGGCTGTTATCTCCCAGAAGGCTCAATCAGCAAATCTAAGGATACGAGACTGTGGTCAGCATGATACAGTGGGGTGTTCCCTCCTCGGAGGCTTCATAGCTGAGTTCGAAGAGTTGAGATATAATCCAAGGGAGGCAACTTGGAATTGTCCCCAAGTTGGCCAGGAATAGCACTTATTAGAAAAGACCCTGAACTTGCGAAAGATTGAAGGCAAAAGGAGAAGAGGGCAGCAGAGGATGAAATGGTTAGATAGTATCACCAACTCACTGGATATGAATTTGACAAACTTCAGAAAGATAGTGGAGGACAGAAGGGAGTGCTTGTATTCCAAGGGTCTCAAAGAGTCAGATATGACTTAGTGACGGAAGAACAACAACAACTACAAGCACAGCCAGGAAGACACAGGACAGTCCATGTGAGAGTTGCAAGCATTCAAATGATTTATTTGGCTTAAGATAAAACGAAAGAAAAAAACTCCCATGCTCTTTCGAATCTGCTTACTTGCATTTCATCTCCTGGTAGCAAGAAGCACTTCAGCACTAAAGATCAAGCTGGTTTTTTAATAACCAGAGTGAATCAATGTCCTCTGATCTTTCCTAATTTTACAATAAGGTGATTACCAGGTATCCGTGGTTTAAATATTTATAGAAATGCAGAGAAGCTGCTAATGGCTGAATCAGCTTCAGATGGCAGGTGATGACAACATGCTTAATGAACACAGATTCTGCTTAATGCACACAATGAGAGAAAATGCTGTGACAGGGATTTACAATGGAATCTAAGAATGAGACTCCTGAAGAGCTGCTGCATTTGCTCCTTGGCTTCACTTCTATTGGAAGAGTACAGGTCTCATCTCCCTGTTGGAAATCGTGCCCAGCAATGGATGCCCTTGACACTGATATCCGTTGAGAAGAGTAGGACCAAAGAGATGGATGCCTTCTGCAGTCTGTAGAAATGCCTATACCTGTTATTGGACTCCCCAGTGGAACTGATGTCCATTGGCATTAACTCCTATTCTTAAGTGAGATTGCTGTTGAGCAGTTTTCATTCTGTTTGCAGACAACGAAAGTTATGCCAAAGTGGTGACTGTCCCTGAGTCCAAGATTACATGGTGATTGGCCTTGAACATCAGAGCCCGGATATTCTGATTCCAGTTCCCTCACATTGTTCCCCTTGGAACATCCATGCCACCAGCTCCCAGGAGGTGTCTGCCTAGCTTTCAGGCATCATTAGGGCTGAGCCCTTCATCTTCCAGAGAAGCTCCTCAGATCCAGGCTCCCTCAGTGGACGGGCATCCTCATGTGCAGAGAGCAGCGTCCTGTTGGGGACCCAGGCTTGATAGCTCATCCTGTCCTGCAAACAAGCAGAACAGCTATCCAAACTCTGTGCTGGCACAGACACTTTTTCTTCCCAGGAGGTTTAAGCAGCAGCTGATGTGCGGGAGACGGGAGTCGGGGTCTAGGCCTATTCACCCTCTCCCTGTCCACAGCCATGCTGAGCCAGGGGCAAACCCACTGCAGGACTGTGACTCCCAGTCTGCTTGTGCTATGAGGCCATTTATGTTGTGTTCAGATCAAGTCACATTCTCCAACTAAATGAACTCCTTTGAACACCAAGTAATATTTCAAGCTTAAATGGAATTAAGCAAAGTGAACTCTGAAAGTCAATACAAAATGAAAAGAGAAAAGGTATTGTGTTTTCAGTTCTTCTGTCTTCTGAAGGTGCCAAGCATTAGGCCAGGCCTCTCTGTTCAGGTGGGATGTGGGATGTAAAGGTGGTGAAGCCAAACCAGCATCAGATGGACAGTCCCACCTGGTGTCCTGTGGGGTTGAGGGAAAAGGAGAGAATTCCCTCATGAGACGCTGCTGTGCTCTCATATACACTGGCTGCCCACCCACCTCCTGTTTCCAAAACATTGTCCTCCTGTTTTGGGAATCAAAATTCTAACTTTAACTCTAAACTGAGAAAACTGCTGGTTTGGGGGGAAAGATCAGAGGGATAAAGTAAAAAGCCAGGGTCTTCTAACATTCTATGACAATCTGGCTAACAGAAGTCACTTTCTGGGACTGCCCTGATGGTACAAGTGGCTAAGACTCAGAACTCCAAATGCGGGGGCCCAGGTTCATCCTTGGTCAGGGAACGGGATCCTATACAC
This sequence comes from Bos indicus x Bos taurus, assembly GCF_003369695.1. Lineage (NCBI taxonomy): Eukaryota > Metazoa > Chordata > Mammalia > Artiodactyla > Bovidae > Bos > Bos indicus x Bos taurus. The sequence goes on along the minus strand of NW_020867585.1, from coordinate 40,306 downwards.
TATAACTAAAAGAGTTTGCATACTGCAGCAACTAAAGATTCCGAGTGCCACGACTAGGACCTGGCACAGCCAAATAAATAAATTGAAAGTGTTTAGTCGCTCAGAAGTATCTGACTCTTTGTGACCCCACAGACCATAGCCTGCCAGGCTCCTCGGGATTTCCAAGGCAAGAATACTAAGTAGGTAGCCATTCCCTTCTCCAGAGGTCTTCCCTACCCAGGAATTGAACCAGGATAGCTTTTCAATGTAGGTGAATTCTTTACCATATGAGCCACCATAAATATTACAAAAAAACAGGAGTCATGTTCTGTCATTAAGCCAAATTGTTAGTGGGTCGTTTGGCCCATCCTATTCAGCCTCAACTCACCGGGAAGCTTTCTTTTCACTACCAAGAGAATGGGTTTCTCCACATGATGGAAGACACACTCTTGTAGGTCATCCTCTCTTAGAAGTCACCCTGCTTCAGCATCTGCAGAATGCTTGAGGTCCTTTCCAGTGTTTTTGGCAGCAGGAAAACATCCGGGGTTGCGGAATAGAAAAAAGCCTCATCCTGGGTAAACGCACGCCAGGCTGAGGTTCTAACCACCCACCTGGCCTGACATGCAGCTGACAACATCATTGTGGCTTTAAAGCGGCTTCCCTGGTGGCTCAGATGGCAAAGAACCTGCCTACCATGCAGGAATGAAGTGTCCCTGGGTGGGGAAGACCCCTTGGAGACAGAATGGCTAGCCACTCCAGTATCCTTGCCTGGAAAAGTCCTGGACGGAGGAGCCTGGCAGGCTTGCTAGGGGTTGCTAAGACTTGGACATAACTGAGCAACTAACATGAGAAGCCTAGGCTAGTTGGTGTCCAGAACTGGCCTGGCGCTTTCTGCCCCTGCCAGCTCAGGCCCCTGACCTAATTCAACATCTAATTGTGCATACACCTGAGAAAAACAAATGAAGACACTTGCTACCTGTCAGCATCATTAATTTCGTGGTGATTGCTCATTAAAATGGTTTGTTTGTACTAGGCTGTGCTAGCCGCCCTACCCTAATTAAACTGTGGAGCAGAATCTGCTTATAATTTGCTTGTGGGATAGTTTAGGACATCACTGTAATCTATTTCACTCTGGCTGGCTTGGATGCAGCATTTTCCCTTTGATCATCATCCTAACCTCTCCCTGGGGAGTCCTAAGTTTACCTGTTGCTCTGGACTTCTTCCAGGGGAGTTGAGAGTATGATGACGCTGACCCAAACCAATATCTTCACTGCAAAAATGTTGCCTGTGAACATGTGGGACAAGGATGAAGACAAAGCAAAATCTTTTAAATGAATGGAGTAGCTTGACCTCATTTCTTTTTCATAAGAGCTAACCATTGCATAAACAGTGACAAACTGGCCTTTATAGAATGCTTATTGTGGGAAGGCACCACACCAAGTATTTTAAGGAAATTATTTCAGGATTTCCCTGGCAGTCCAGTGATTAAGTATCCTCCTTTCAGTGCAAAGAGAGGCAGGTTTCAATCCCTGGTCAGGGAATTAAGATCCCACATCCTACAGGGCATCAAAGTCCACACACCACAATTTCTGAACCCATGTGCTCTGGAGCCCCAGTGCTGCAGCTCTAGAGAATCCCCCGCACCACAGCTAGAGAAACCTGCTCACAGTAACGAAAGATCCTACAAGCCTCAACAAAATGCCCGTGCCACAACTAAGATCTGATGCAGCCAAATAAATGAATGTGTGCTAAGTCACTTCAGTTGTGTCTGACTCTTTGCGATCCTGTGGGCCTTGGCCCAACCAGCTCCTCTGTCCATGAGATTCTCTCAGCAAGAGTACTGGGGTGGGCTGCCATTTCCTTCTCCAGGGTATCTCCCAACCCGGGATTGAACCCACGTCTCTTATGTCTCCTGCATTGTCAGTCAGGTTCTTTACCACTAGTGCTACCTGGGAAATCCTAAATAAATGAATAAATATTAAAAAGATTGAAGGCAGAAGAAGAAGAGGGTGACAGAAGATGAGGTGATTGGATGGCATCACCAATTCATGAACATGAACTTGGGCAAACTCCAGGAGATGGTGAAGGACAGTCAGCCAGACATGACTTAGTGATTCAACAACAACAACAAAAATAAATAAATAAATAATTTTATGTAACCCTTATAAAGTTGGTTCCATTATTGTCCATTCACTCATGCATAGGGTACCTGGAGTGCTGATTCTGTCCCCAGGCTCTTTGTTAAGTGAAATGAAGTAAAGTGAAATAGCTCAGTTGTATCTGACTCTTTGCGACCCCATGGACTGTAGCCTACTAGGCTCCTCTCTCCATGGGATTCTCTAGGCAAGAATACTGGAGTGGGTTGCCATTTTCTTCTCCAGGGGATCTTCCCAACCCAGGGATCAAACCTGGGTCTCCCACATTGCAGGCAGTCGCTTTAACCTCTGAGCCACCAGGGAAGTGCTGGGAATTAAAGGATTCACATAAATGTACCTGTTCTTGGGAGCTCACAGCTAAGCAAGGATGATAGCCCAGATCTGAGTTGAGTCCTGAAAATGCATGTATGTATGTTTATGTGAGTTTGAGTGACTGTGAGTGAGTGTGTGCACGTGTGTTGGGTTCCTACCTAGGCAAGCTCATTGCCCAGCCCTCGACACAGGTCTGATGTTATTGTCCCCGAGGGTCTGTCTTTTCCCACTGCCCGGAATTCTCCTTCTGGACTTCAGAGTGGAGAGAGATTGATGTTTCTACACATTGAATTATGCCAACCATACACATTTTATTAATTTATGGAAAGTCAGATTGCTTTAACTATTACACTGAACTTCTGTCCTCCAATAAATGGCTTCATTTCCTTCCAAGGATAAAGCACTCCAGTGTTTTCGGCTGACCAATTCAGCTCAGGGCGCTCTAATGTTTTCTGTCTACTTGGAGGACACATACTTCACCAGGATGACTCTGGGGTAATGACACCAAAGGCCCATTTCTAATGACTGTCACGGTCTTGGCAAAATGCATTCCATATATTAATGCTGATGCCTTTCCCTGAGCTGGGTTCATGCTCTGGGGGAACAAATGACCTTTTCTCCCAAGCTCTCCTCTGCTTGTGACTTGAGAAGAAATATCTCCTTGTGTAATGCCAGGGTTGAGAACAGCCCCTAAACATGGAGAAAACAGCCTTGTTCCTCACACAGTAGACATATCAAAATAAGAAGGTCCATCTGCAGAGGTAGCCAAAGACTGTTAGAAATACCAGCACCCCGTCTGGGGGGCAGCAGATCTTCATTTACCATGAACCTGAGAGCATCTCACAGCTGCATGATAGCCGTTAAGTCTATATTCCTATCTATAATGTGGGATTCTTTCTTAAAGAGGACCCGTCCTCAATTTGAATAAGCATGAGGTCCTCTGAAACCTGGATCTGGCCTAGGGGAGATTAATATCCTAGGTATGGACGTTCCACTGCATTGGGATCTTGGGAAAAGAAGGATGAACCATTGAACATATTGAAGGGAAGCAAAATATGCCAGCTCCACAAGCACTAATTTGGCAGAAGGATTGTTTTGAGCCAATAGAGAGGGAACAAATATAAGGAAAGCTCTCTGTCCTTCTTGTATTTTCCTAAAAGCAAGACTTAGATTTGTGAAGGTGTTCTTCTCCTCTCTCTACAAGAAAGGACAAGGCCTTAATCACTAGAGTCAATTCGTGACCCCAATCAGCAGCAGAGACAGCACCAGAGGGATCCTCAAAACACACTTTATTCACTGGCTCTTGACTTCCATTAATTCCCCATATATTTAGTTTCCCACAACTTGCCACCTTAGAAACTCAGAGTCCTTTTCCGTTGTCTTGTCACTTTTCTCTAAATTCACTATTTCACTGCTAAGATTTTAGATAAACCCAAGTTCTAAGCACATTTGGGTTACTCATCACTGGGTGCCCCTGTGAGTACAGGTGTAGATGTGTTGTTAAACATCTGCTTGCTTTTCTTTTGTTGCTCTGCCTTGTGTTGGTCTGTTTTACAGTTGGAGAACCTAGAAAGGCAGAGAGGAAGAGTTTTCTCTTCCCTTGCAGTTTTCAGTCCTTGCTTTCCTCTTCCTAGGAAGAAGGAAGCAAGCTTGCTCATGACATAACATGTTCTGTGAACACCCAACTGCAAAACTGGTAAAGTCCAAGTTGGGGACGCTCCAACAACCTCTGTAACAGAATCAGCTGGGAAGATATTAGAAGTCCCCCTGCAAGCTCCACCTAGATGATGTGAATCCGAATTTCTGGAGGTAGTAGTGATCCTAGTGTGCAGCACACACAGCTGTGGGGGTCTTGTCCTTGCTCAATGGTGGAATCCCATGAAAGTATTAAAAATGCAGATGTCTGGGCCACATCCATGCCCACATCAATCCAAATCCCTGGACTTGGATTCAGGTGACTCCATACCCAGACTTTGTGTGCCTGGATGCTGAGGAGTATCCAAATTGTAACATACTGGGCTAGCAAATTAAATGTTGGATGGGGTGGGGGTGTATACGAGGGTGGTCAGAGGTGAAGCCATGTGGGATTAATCAAGGAGTCTTCCTGAGTGCTGAGGTCAGATCAGTCTTGAAGGAATAGGGTACACTCAAAAGGTATACTTTTTCATCCAAATATCTAGCTAGACCAGGTCCCCACATCTTTGAATGAGAAGTCTCAGAAAGAATCTCCAGGGGTCATAGGGGTCTCAGTATATAGGCAAAAGGAAATCAATCCTGAACTTTCATTGAAAGGTCTGATGCTAAAGCTCCAATACTTTAGTCACCTGATGCAAAGAATCGACTAACTGGAAAAGACCCTGATTCTAGAAAAGATTGAAGGTAAAAGGAGAAAGAGGCAGCAGAGGATGAGATGGTTAGATAGCATCATCACTGACTCAGTGGACATGAATTTAAGCAAACTCTGGGAGATAGTGAAGGACAGAGGAGCCTGGTGTGCTGCAGTCCATGGAGTCTCAAAGGGTCGAACATGACTTAGCAACTGAACAACAAAAACAACAGCTGTACAGGTAGGAACTCATCCAGAGTGAAAACCATGAATTTTACTTTTAATGTCTGAGTACAACTAATACTAGATGCCACTTTGGCCAGCTTTTACCACCTTGATATTTGGAATTTTAAGAAATCATAGGTTAGTGAACAGCAAACCCCTTTTCCAAGCTGATTCAAGTCTGTAACTAAGGATGGAGAAAGTGTGTAGATTTGAGGAAGTTCAAGAGTTAATTTCCACTGGTGTCATCTTTTCTCTACAGCTACTATTATCATCATCATTTTTTATAAAACAGTAGTAGTGTGTCCGTGCTCAGTCATATCTGATTCTTTGCAACCCCATGGACTATAGCCTGCCAGACTCCTCTGTCCATGGGTTGCCATTTCCTTCTCCAGGGATTGAACCAAGTCTTCTTCATTGGCAGGCAAATTCTTTACCACTGAGCTACCTGGGAAGCCTTTTATAAGACAACTTTAATGTAAAACCCAAGGAAAGGGACTTCCCTGGAGGTCCACTAGTTAAGACTCCATATTTCCAATGCAGGGTGTTTGGGTTTGATTTCTGGTTGGGGAGCTAAGATCCCACATGCCATGCAATGTGGCAAAAAAAAAGAAAGAAAGTTTAAAAATAAAGATACTTTTAAAAAAACAAGAAAGATGGTCAAAATCATTTTTTGATCAAGAATGTTTCAAGGAGAGGCTCAGAGTTTTGCCATTGTGGATGTGGGTGTCAATGGGGAGACTGGCGCTGCTGCTATAGCTTAAGAAGGCATCAGCTGAAATGAAGAAAAGACACCCTGTAAGAAATCTCGGTCGACATGGAATCCACTGGTGGAATTTTTTCCCACCCTCATCCTCTCCACTCCCAGAGAAATTAGAGAAACAGTGATGCCTTCAAGAGTAATAAATAAATCAGTGGTGCTGATAGAAATAATGGACTAGAGATCATTCACAATCTTGTTATGAGTCCCATCTCTGGGTTGATAAAATCTGGTGGAAACTGCCATTGTTGTAGGAAATTAAGAACAAGCTCATTAGCCAGGCGATTTACGCCTTTCATATGAAGATGACAACTTCCCGGACTTGGAGGCGAAAGATCTTGTATTCTTTCCAGCACATTTTCCTGATCCTTATCTGCTCTTGATAAAGAAGTTCTGAGAGTGACTTATGTTGTGAGGACAATGACAGGGAATGGTTTTCTCAGCCCTGGTAAATGAATATGACCTATAAGAAAAATACTCTGGGTTATGTTTACTTGAGGAAATAAATCTTTTCCTGGGCACATCTTTCTTCTCCATCCTGTCAGAAGAGAATTCACTTTCTCCTTTCATTTTCCTCAAGTTTGCCGCCTACTCCTAACCTCCTTGGCTAGAAGTGAATGAAAAATAAACGTTCAGCTGCTGGCTTCAGCCATTCCAACCAGGGTTTATAGTTTTGGAGGGGAAGCCTAGATTTTCCTGGGGTTTTATCTGTCTCCAGATGTCCTGTGTCCCTCAGATCTGAGAGGGTGGGTATCGAGTCTCTGGCCTCTGAGGAGATTGTTTGCTGTGAATCCCAGATGAAAAGAAAATTTCTCACAGCTCCAGATAATTATCTATGAGCCTTTTCAATCCCATCATCACCCTACTTGATTGACCCCTAATGCCCAACCAACACAGACAGACTCAAAGGATAGCCTCATCATTCCATAGTCCAAACCTCTCACTAATAAACCAAATAGTGGTTGATTTCTAGAAACCGTTTTTGAACCTATGTTTTTCCAGCTTCTTCTGCTTCTCTGGACATTTTCAAGAGACCCTCTACTGAGGCCATTTTGAGCTGGTGAACATGACTGCCCCAGGTTTCCACTGCTGGGATTCTACTTTCTCATGCAAAAGTAAAAACATGTAACAATTGAGTCTCTATGCACAGGCACTGTGCTGGCAACTTTACATCTTTTCCTTTGCTTCAGAGCGTTCCATCCTCCTATTTCACTTTTGAGAAAACTGAAGGAAAGAACAGTGAAGAAGCTTGCCCAAAGCCACACAGCTAACAGAGAAGGGTTGGAACAATGACTCAGTTCTGACGAGCCCCAAAGCTCTTGCTGCACTTCTTCACAGAGTTCCTCCCTCTGGTCAAGGGAGAAGGGAGTCTTCTCCTCAGTTCAGTTCAGTCGCTCAGTCCTGTCGGACTCTTTGCGACCCCATGAATCGCAGCACGCCAGGCTCCAGAGTTCCTCTCTCTGGTCAAGGGAGAAGGGAGGCTTCTCCTCAGGGATCCACAAATATTCAAGTCCTTCTGGAAAACTGCATTTATTCAAGCCCAGAAGGCATGTCTTTTTTCAGTCCCAAAAGGGGGGCATCGGTTGGGTTGGATCAGACACACACATCCACTTCTTTCTGGATGGTGCTCTTCTGAGCAATCTCATCAATACAGGACAAAGAACATGCTGCTCTGGAAGCAGGTCCCAAGAGCTCCGCCTGGGCACAGAGACCTGTATCCCTGACCAGTGTACCTGCCCCCAGGGATGAAGCCAAATCACAGCTTTCTGCCCTGGAATTCTTTCAGCACACCTTGGGGAATAAATTGAGAGGACTTGAGTGCTCTGATTGTCTGGCTTTATTCATGTGGAGTCTAGAGGAGGAAGCTTGCTTCCTGTTTGGCCAATTTCCAGAACTTTCTTCCTACGATATATATATAGCTCTCTCTAAAAATTACTCACCTGGGGCTTTTGATGTTTTCAGAGAGATCATCAGTGTTAAGTGTTCATTCTTCTAGGTTCTCATGGCTCGTCCATGGGTAATGTTAGACCTTTAGAAAACATTTTACTTGGAGCTTATAACACATTTATAATTTGTGTGAAATGTCCTGATATAACACTACCTCTTCAGCTTTCACTGAAGGGAAATAGAAGCAATGTCCATTTGAAAAATATTTTTATTTCTTCCCCACAGCAATAGTCAGACATCACTTGTTATGTTAACCCTTCTGTCTTATCAGGATTTATGTCATTCCTCTGGAAGGTGCTGTCAAGTTTCGCTCCAGCAGCATGCTTATGCATCCCTTTATCAGACAAATTCTATGATATATAAAAATCTTCATTTTCAGCTTAACCACCAACATATTTAGCTCTAAAATTAGTGCTCAATTTCAGACGCAATACCACTCTCAGTGCTCAGTATAGGTAAATCTTTCCCTGTTTGCTAAGTTATTAAACAGTATATGAAAATATTGATTTTTTTTGTATTTAAAATGCATGCTTGTGATAGGTTATTTGCAGGGTGCAAAAAAAAAGAATAAAGTGAAAGAAAAAGTAATACCTCAAGCATTGAAATCCCACCACTGATAAGAGAGATAATAAAGACATAATCAAACACTTGGAGTTCTCTGGCTTTAGATTTGTAATTTTAAAATTTTCAACTATAGTAGTAGTCATCTCAAACTTCCATAACAGAATAACAAAATACCACAGAGTGGGCGGCCCAAACATCAGCCCTTTATTTCTCAGAGTTCCGGAGGCTGGGTGGCCATGACGAGGGTCCACTTGGTCTGGTCCTGGTGATGTTTCTTTTCCTGGTTTGCAGATGGCTGCCTTCCAGCTGTGTCTCCTTGTCTCTGGTGTCTTTTTTTAAAAATAAGAGCACTATTCACATCACGGGGACCCCACGGTCATGATCTCATCTAAACATCATCATTTCTATGAAATAAAATTCATATTTTATGGCAAAACAAGAAAAATTTAAACCTAAAACATTTCCTCTGCCCTTCAGCCTTTTTTCCTTCTCTCTACTATGCATCAGGTATCTGCATTAGACTTGACCAACCTCCCACATTGGCAGAAATACCTGCTCTTCCATAAAGAGCAATGTTCTCCCAGCACCAAAAAGATAATACATTTTCAGGTGAACAGCAAAAGGACTCAGCTATACATATGCATGCATCCATTCTCCCCCACACTCCCATTGCCTCTCATCTGAAACTATCACAACACTGTTAATCAGTTATACCACAATACAAAATAAAAAGATTTAAAAAAGGATAATGCCTTAAAATGTAACATTCCTTCTTGATCTTGTAAGGAGCCACAATGAGTCTTAGATCTAGATTGTGCAAACTGTCAATAATATGTGATTTAATGCTCAGCTCTCTGTCTCAAAAAAACATGTATAACTGTTTCCTGACTTCTAATGGTCCTGAGAGCTTTCTGAGATGCTGTTCCTGGATTATAATCCTTAAATTTGGCTCGAATAAAAATTTCCAATTCTTTCTTAGATCGACTGATTAGTTTTGCATCAATACCTCCTAAAGATTACATCTGCAAATTCCACTATCTCGGGGGTTAGGACATCAGCATATTAATTTGTTGTGACACAAATATTTCAGTCCATAACAGCCATCTTGAACAAAGCCAGGTAGATATCTGCTCTTAAGGTGCATTTGTGGCACATAAATACTGAGACCACCTCTGTCAAGCTGGAAGGGTTGGGAGGAAAGTGAAAAGGGAGCAGGGACTGGGGGGACAGTCTTGGAGTCCACAGGCACACACAGCCCCTTACCTTCAGTGCCAGTACCCGTCCACCTGCCTCTTGAGAAACCTATATGCAGGTCAGGAAGCAACAGTTAGAACTGGACATGGAACAACAGACTGGTTCCAAATAGGAAAAGGAGTACGTCAAGGCTGTATATTGTCACCCTGCTTATTTAACTTATATTCAGAGTACATCATGAGAAACACTGGGTTGGAAGAAGCACAAGCTGGAATCAAGATTGCCGGGAGAAATATCAATAACCTCAGATATGCAGATAACACCACCCTTATGGCAGAAAGTGAAGAGGAACTCAAAAGCCCCTTGATGAAAGTGAAAGAGGAGAGTGAAAAAGTTGGCTTAAAGCTCAACATTCAGAAAATGAAGATCATGCCATCTGGTCCCATCACTTCGTGGCAAATAGATGGGGAAACAGTGGAAACAGTGTCAGACTTTATTTTTTGGGCTCCAAAATCACTGCAGATGGTGATTGCACTCATGAAATTAAAAGACACTTACTCCTTGGAAGAAAAGTTATGAGCAACTTAGATAGCATATTCAAAAGTAGAGACATTACTTTGACAACAAAGGTCCGTCTTCAGGCTATGGTTTTTCCAGTGGTCATGTTATGGATGTGAGAGTTGGACTGTGAAGAAGGCTGAGTGCCGAAGAATTGATGCTTTTGAACTGTAGTGTTGGAGAAGACTCCTGAGAGTCCCTTGGACTGCAAGGAGATCCAACCAGTCCATCCTAAAGGAGATCAGTCCTGGGTGTTCTTTGGAAGGACTGATGCTAAAGCTGAAACTCCAGTACTTTGGCTACCTCATGCGAAGAGTTGACTCATTGGAAAAGACTCTGATGCTGGGAGGGATTGGAGGCAGGGGGAGAAGGGGACGACAGAGGATGAGATGGCTGGATGGCATCACTGACTCGATGGAAATGAGTCTGAGTGAACTCCGGGAATTGGTGATGGACAGGGAGGGCTGGCGTGTTGCAATTCATGGGGTTGCAAAGAGTCGGACACGACTGAGCGATTGAACTGAACTGACCCGAACTGACCCTTTCACCTGGATCACATTCCTTCCTCCTTCATCTCCCCAAGCAGAGACCTCCCTCATCCTTCTCAGAGCAGTGCTAAAAGTGCAGGAAGCCTAGTGGATAGACCAGGTGGTGGCAATGGGGAAAGAGAGGGAGGGACAGGAACCACAGAAAGGTCTCAGTCTGGGATGAGTGATGGTTGAAGAAGCAGAAGGAGCCATTCTGTCTAGGGTGGTCTCACACTCTGGGCTTCTGTCTGCCTCTGAGTGTCTGGAATACCATTAGATTTTAGAGACACAGAGCCCGGTTTGGAAGACAAGGATACTCCTGACTCCTGACTCCTGACTCCACAAACAAGCTGGCGACTTGTTTGTGTGTCAGTTCTTTAACTTCCTCGTCTGGACCCAGAGTAGATAATCCTACATCAGGGAGATAAACGCAAATCTTGGCATCTTGAGACTCATTACCTGACCTGCATTTCCTGCCTGCCCCCTCCCTTTTCAGCTCCCTCTCTCTCACCTCATCGTCATTACGCAAGTTCCTGGGACTGGATAGATGCTGATGACAATATGTGAATAGATCAGGGGATGGGAACTCCCTCTCCTATTACCAACTCTGCAAGCCCTGTTCCCCCACCCACACCCTCTTCTCCCTTTGTTCCTGCTCTTAAGTCATTGAAAGAAGTGGCTGTTTACAGGTTCAAAATTAATCCCTCCGCTCTTCCTCTGGCTTTTATTTTCTCTCTACTTCCACTTTCTCAAGGAGTTTAATCTCTAATTAATCCCACCCTTCTATGTTTTTAACCAAGCCTCTTCTCATCAACATTTCAGCACAAGTTGAGAAAGTTTAACCTTAAATAAAATCCCCTGGACTCACATTTTTTCTCCGTCATTTCCATAAGTATATGCCCTCTGCTATCACTCTTTTCCATGAGTTGCTTCCTTTCTTCTGCCTTCCTCTCAACCTTCCAATCCAAGCTTAAGCGTCAGAAATCTGGCTGCCACTCTTGTCTCCTCGCTGAAGCTGCACTTGCCAAATACGAATTTCGTGAAAGCTGCAGTTCAATTCTCAGTCTTGCTCAAGCGGAACCTGGCACTCTGGAACATTCACTCTCTTTCAAAATACTCTCTTCTCCTTACTTCTGTTGCAATGATCATTGGATGGCTAATTCCATCTACTCCAATGGCTTTAATTTTCATTTGTATTATTGAGGACACCCAGATCTGTAATTCAACCCAGACAGCTTCTGAGTTATAGACGTGTACATCTCCGTAAGTCAGGCAGGCTAAGCTAGTCTGCAGTAAGAAAAAAAAAAAAAAAAAACAGACAAAAACATCACTGTCAGTTAACCCAATAAAGACTGATATATATGAAACTGTGCATGCCTGGTACACTTTTTCATCTTATAGATGTGTCATTTGTAACAGTATTCTTCAAATTCACCACAGCAGTGGATGACAGGGCTAGATGATCAAGCAAGATATTTTAAGTCAAGCCAGAAAATGGTTGTTATGTGCTGAACTGTATTTTCCACAAATGACAAATTTTATATGCTGAAGTTCTAACCCCACTATTTCAGAATATGGCTGTATTTGGAAGTAGGGCTTTTAAAGAGGCATTTAGTTTTACTCTGTTTTTTAAATAAGTTCACTTGTGTTATTATTTAGATACTGAATATAAGTGATATCATGGTATTTGTCTTTTCTGTCTAACTCACCTAGAGAATGAACTTATGGTTACTAGGGAGAAAGGGCAGGGGGTGGATAGATTGGGAATTTGAGAATAACATGTATAGACTGCTATATTTTAAAAAGATAACCAACAAGGACTTACAGTAGAAAGACAGAGGGAGAGCAATTAACCTAAAATGAAGTCATTATATGTTAGTCCCTCAGTAGTGTCTGACTCTATGTGACCCCATGAACTGTAGCCCACCAGGCTCCTCTGTCCATAAAATTCTCCAGGCAAGAATATTGGAGTGGGTAGGCATTCCCTTTTCCAGGGGATCTTCTTGACTCAGGGATCGAACCCTGGTCTGCTGCATTTCAGGCAGATTCTTTACCTTCTGAGCCACCAGGGAAGCCTGAAGATGTGCAAGTAGGCCTTAATTCAAAAACAGTGGTGTCCTAATAAGAAGAGGAGATAAGGACACAGACACACGCTGAGGCATGACCATGTGAGGACATAAAGATGGGCATTGGCAAGTTTGGCAAGACAAGGAGAGAGGCCATTGGCAAGACAAGGAGACAGGCCACAGGGCACCAACCTTGGCCACACCTTGATCTTGGACTTCCAGCCTCCAGGAAGAGGAGAGAATTGAATTCTGTAGTTTAAACTGCCCAGTATATGCTACTTTGTTATGGCAGCTCAAGCAGTTGACTGCAGAGGCTGCCATCAGGGCAACTCATAGCTTCGGGCCAGAACTCAGACATGTGGATGCATCCCACAACTAAGGCAACGGGAGTACTTCCTCCCTGGAGGCCAGGAAGAAGTATCAGCTGGTGAGAACAACAGCATTGTCTTCGCCACCAAACCTGCCAAACTAAGAGCATTGCTAGTGGTCAGTGCCACAGGTTTTGGGGGTTGTGAGTCCAAGAGTAAGATGTCTTTTTCCAAGAGCCCATCCCTCCTCTTGTGTCCCTCTCGTGGTGTCCATCACACCCATCTGTCTGCCACCTGGGGCCGTGCATTGCTTCTTCCCAGTCCAACCTGTCCGCATTGTGATGCATCACCCCTCAACCTCTCAGTCCATCTATGAACTACATTTTCACTGGCATTCATCAACATAAGGATTAGTTAGATGTGCTTTGATTCTTACAAAAGTCCTTTCTTCCATAATGCCTCCCTGGTGCTTTGCCATTGTATTTATGATTGTTCATCTGCTTCAGCTAGACTGCGAGCTTGTAAGGGCAGGGCCAATGTCTTTGTTTGGTATAGTCCAAAGCCTAGCACACAGTAGGTATTTAATAAATGTTTGCTGAATGTTTATCATTTGCCGTCACATCCCTCCTGCCTTACCCTGATGGTGTGGCCCCATTTGTTGCCCATTCCTCATGATTTCATGGGGAACTTCCTTAAATTAATATCCCAGATCCCTCAATGTCTACACATTCACCAGATGGGAAAGATTGTTGTTCAGTTGCTCAGTTGTGTCTGGCTCTTTGTGAACCCATGGACTGCAGCACGCCAGGCTTGCCTGTGTTTCACCATTTCCCAGAGCTTGCTCAAACTCATGTCCGTTGAGTTGGTGCTGTCATCCAACCATCTCAGCCTCTGTCATCCCCTCTCTTCCTGCCTTCAATATTTCCCAGTATCAGGGTCTTTTCTAATGAGTCAGTTCTTTGCATCAAATGGCCAAAGTATTAGAGTTTCAGCTTCAGCATCAGTCTTTCTAATAAATATTCAGGACTGATTTCTTTTAGGATTGATTGATTTGATCTCCTTACAGTCCAAGGGACTCGCAAGAGTCTTCTCCAACACCACAGTTCAAAAGCATCAATTCTTCAGTGCTCAGCCTTCTTTATTGTCCAACTCTCACATCTATACATGACTACTGGAAAAACCATAGCTTTGACTAGATGGACCTTTGTTGGCAAAGTAATGTCTCTACTTTTTAATACATGGTCTAGGTGATTCATCATAGCTTTTCTCCCAAGGAGCAAGTGTCTTTTAATTTTATGGCTGTAGTCACCATCTGCAGTGATTTTGGAGCCCACTAAAAATAAAGTCTGACACTGTTTGCATGTTTCCCCATCTATTTGCCATGAAGTGATAGGACCAGATGGCGTGATCTTCGTTTTCTGAATGTTGAGCTTTAAGCCAACTTTTTCATTCTCCTCTTTCACTTTCATCAAGAGGCTTTTTAGTTCCTCTTCACTTTCTGCCATAAGGGTGGTATCATCTGCATATCTGAGGTTATTGATATTTCTTCCAGAAATCTGGATTCCAGCTTGTGCTTCTTCCAGCCCAGCGTTTCTCATGATGGACTCTGCATATAAGTTAAATAAGGGTGACAATATACAGCCTTGACGTACTCCTTTCCCAATTTGGAACCAGTCTGTTGTTACAGTTCTATCTCTACCTGCTGCTTCTTGACCTGCATACAAGTTTCACAGGAGGCAGATAAGGTGGTCTGGTATTCCCATCTCTTTAATAATTTTCCACAGTTTGTTGTGACCACATAATTAAAGGCCTTAGCGTAATCAATGAAGTAGAAGTAGACTCTTTTCTGGAATTCTTTTGCTTTTTCAATGATCCAACAGATGCTGGCAATTTGATCTCTGGCTCCTCTACCTTTTCTGAATCCTGCTTGAACATCTGGAAGTTCTCCATTCACATACTGTTGAAGTCTAACTTGGAGAATTTTGAGCATGATTTTGCTGGTATGTGAGATGAGTGTAATTGTGCACTAATTGGAACATTCTTTGTCATTGCCCTTCTTTGGAATTGGAATGAAAACTGACTTTTTCCAATCCTGTGGCCACTACTGAGTTTTCCGTATTTCCTGCATATTGAGTGCAGCACTTTCACAGCATCATGTTTTAGGATTTGAAATAGCTCAACTGGAGCTCCATCACCTCCACTAGCATTGTTCATAGTGATGCCTCCTAAGGCCCACTTGACTTCACATTGCAGGATGTCTGGCTCTAGGTGAGTGATCACACCAGCATGGTATTTGGTTCATTGAGATCTTTTTTTGTATAGTTCTTCTGTGTATTCTTGCCACCTCTTCTTAATATCTTCTGCTTCTGTTAGGTCTATACCATTTCTGTCTTTTATTATGCCCATCATTGCATGAAATATTCCCTTGGTATCTCTAATTTTCTTGAAGTGATCTCTAGTCTTTCCCATTCTATTGTTTTCCTCTATTTCTTCTCATTGTTCACTTAGGAAGGCTTTCATATCTCTCCTTGCTATTCTTTGGAATTCTGCATTTAGATGTGTATATCTTTCCTTTTCTCCTATGCTATTCACTTCTTTTTTCAGCTATTTGTAAGGCCTCCTCAGACAATCATTTTGCTTTTTTGCATTTCTTTTTCCTGGGGATTTTTTTGATCACTGCCTCCTGTACAATGTAGCAAATCTCCATCCATAGTTCTTCAGGCACTCTGTCTATCAGATAATCCCTTGAATCTATTTTTCACTTCCACTGTATAATCATAAGGTATTTGATTTTTGGTCATACCTGAATGGCCTAGTGATTTCCCCTACTTTTTTCAATTTAAGTCTGAATTTGGCAATAAGGAGTTCATGATCTGAGCCACAGTCAACTCCCAGTCTTGTTTTTGCTGACTCTATAGAGCTTCTCCATCTTTGGCTGCAAAGAATACAATCTATCTGATTTTGGTATTGACCATCTGGTGATATCCATTTGTAGAGTCATCTCTTGTGTTTTTGGAAGAGGGTGTTTGTTATGACCAGTGCATTCTCTTGGCAAATTCTGTTAGGCTTTGCCCTGCCTCATTTTGTACTCCAAGGCCAAGTTTACCTGTTACTCCAGGTATCTCTTGATTTCCTACTTTTGCATTCCAGTCCCCTATGATGAAAAGGACATCTTTTTTTTGGTGTTAACTCTAGAAGGTCTTGTAGGTCTTCATAGAGCCATTCAACTTCAGCTTCTTTGGTATTAGTGGTTGGGGGGTGAGGAGCTTCCCCTATTAGTGAGTTTGGGTAAGGTGCCGAGAACCATCACCTCATCTTTCTCCTCACTTCTGTTTTGGAGATCTGCCTGGATTAGTCAGCTTGGGCTCTACAGTAGAGCATAACAGACTGAGGGCCAGGGAGGTTGGGGGTTTTAAAAAAATAGACATTTGTCTTCTCACAGTTGTGGAGGCTGGAAGTCCAAGTTCAAGGTGTCACAGAACTGGTTCCTGGTGATGCTTGTGGATGGCTGACTCTGCCTGTGTCTCACATGGTCTTACCTCTGTGGGTGTAAGACAAGAGAAGGCCTCTATCTCTCCCTCTTCTTATAAAAACACTGCCCTGATGATGTCATTCAACTTTAATTACCTCTTGAAAATCATATGTCCAAATGTAGTCACATTGGGTGTTAAGGCTTCAACATAAAAATTTGGGGGTCACACAATTCAGCTCCTAGCACTGTTTGAAGAGAATGTTCCTATGTCTGCTCCCTGCCAGGTGGTGGAAGTCTCACCCCATGCATGGGGATGCCTACCATTAGTTACCCTGGAACTAAGTAATTACAGGTATTCCTGATGAAGTGTGCATCTATCAGCTTTAATCAGTTTTGCTGTAGTAACAAACAGTCCCCATATCTCAGTGGTTATGGATACAGAAGTTCTTCCCACTCACCTTCATGGCTTTCTGTAGGTTGGCTTTAGATCATCTGTGTGTTTTCAGGCAACTTTCCTGGTTTAGATTCCACTTCTCAGGCTTAGAGCAAAGTAAAAGGAGGAATGGCAATACCACTCCTAAATAGTTCTTAAAGTTTTTATCCAGATCTGATTTATGGGTACATCACTTTTTGTCACATTTTATTGATCAAAACAAGTCACATGACCAAGTCTAGCAGCAATAGGGATATCCTTGCTTCATCTCACAGGAAGGGACATCAGAGAGCTGTTCCTAAGCAACAGCTGCAATAGGGAGGGGCAGCAAGTACTTTTAATAAAGAACTCAATCTACCAAAACACCATATATATATATATATATCTCCCTGGGAACTAACGTTCTAAAAACTTGTGGGGTTGGTGGGAACACACTAATGGCAACATTAGGATCCAGGGAAAGCTATCCAAAACCTATGCTATCTTATAAGCAGAGCATCAGTAAAAAACAATACAAGTCCTTAAAAGCCCCTTGCATAGCTGATATGATATGTGAGTGCCTAATAAGTAAAGAAGTGCTCAAGAAAATATAGTCTTTAATGAAAAAGATCAAGGTAGTTTGATAGATGGAGGTGATGGGGCCAAAGCTGCTGAGAACGTTAGCTCAGAAGAGGCAGGTGCAGAAACAGGTCCCACCTTTGAGAGGGTTTCCTGGTCCTATGCTGCTTTACACACATTAGGGAGAACCTAGCAAGAAGAGCTTCCAAGTGGGCAGGTCCTATGGCCAACCTGGACCAAAGGACAGGCCAGTGTAAATACACATCATGTTCCACAGAGCATTATCTCATGGGGACTTTTCTTAGCAGGCAGGTGTGCATTTAGCTGTTGTTATTGCTGGATAGTGCTGAAAATTTGATGTGATAGGAAACTGTTTTACATAGTATTCTAACTTCATCCCTCTATTTAGCAATCAACTATGCAGGAGATCCCCATTCAATTCCTCGGTTGGGAAGATATCCCTGGAGAAGGGATAGACTATCCACTTCAGTATTCTTGGGCTTCCCTAATGGTTCAGCTGGTAAAGAATCTACCTGCAATATGGGAGATCTGGGTTCGATCCCTGGGTTGGAAAGATCCCCTGGAAAAGGGAAAAGTTACCCACTCCAGTATTCTGGCCTGGAGAATTCCATGGACTGTATAGTCCATGGGGTCACAAAGAGTCGGACGCCACTGATTGACTTTCACTTTAACTTTTCACTATGATCTGATCTACAAATGTATAGACTGATACTCTCCCCAAACATGGTACTGGTGTGATTCAGTTGGTTCCCAAAAATGTCAAAATATGGCACATTGCCTGGAAAGCTTGAAAGCCAGGCAATGTTAGGCACTTGGGAATCAAGATAGCGGTTGGAGACTGGCATTTCCTGTAGGGACTTGATTTGAGACTCTGAGGTCTTATGTGTTAGTCTGAACTATGAAGAATTTTAAGGTTACCTGCTGGTGCAGACATTGGTAACCTATCATCTAGGCAACTTACCATTCTTTATAATATAATGGTTTATACATTTATTGAGCACTTAACATGTGCCTGGCATTACTGCAACCACCAGACACATATTATAACAACTTTAGTATTTTTCCCATTTTATATAGTAGGATGTTGAAGCAAGGAAAATAACTTTGAATTATAATTCAGTTCAGTCTCTCAGTCATGTCTGACTCTTTGCAACCCCATGGACTGTATCATGCCAGTCTTCCCTGTCCATTACCAACTACCGGAGCTTGCTCAAACTCACGTCCATTGAGTCAGTGATGCCATCCAGCCATCTCATCCTCTGTTGTCCCCTTCTCCTTTTGCCTTCAATCTTTCCCAGCATCAGAGTCTTTTCCAATGAGTCAGTTCTTCTCATCAGGTGGCCAGAGTGACTTGAAGGAATTATAATTCCACTCAACTCTATGGAATTATAATTACTACTCTGGAAATTAATAATAGAGGAATTGTGTGTTTAAAAGTGGGATACCTCTATGTTTTATTTAATATCTGCAGCAGGCAGGGTAATAACAACCCCTCTACACCAGCAGATATCCACACCTCCCCCAAATACCCCAATTCTTTAAATATGTCACTTTGCATGGCAGAACGATGGTTGGATGGCATCACCAACTCAATGGACATGAGTCTGAGTAATCTCCGGGAGTTGGTGATGGACAGGGAGGCCTGGCATGCTGCAATCCGTGGGGTCGCAAAGAGTCAGACATGACTGAGCAACTGGAATGAACTGAACTGAACTGATATGGCAGAATGGACTTTGCAGATGTGATTGTGGTTATGGACCTTATAAGGGGGAGATTACCTTGGATTATTTGAATGGGATCAAGCTAATCACTGGAGCCCACAAAAGGAGGAAGAAAAGGAATTCAGGAGCAATTCAGTAGAAGGGGATTTCACAGAGATTCCCAGCAGAGAAAGGCTAATGCATTGAGGCTGGCTGCCAGATAGAGGGGCCACATGCGAAGACTCTAGAGAGACTTCTAGAAGCTGGTGGTGGCAGTGACAGCATCCAGAAAACAGGCATCTCAGTCCTACAACAGCAAGGAACTGGATTATGCCCACAACTTGACTCAACTTGGACATGGATCCTTCTCAGTCTTCTGGATTCCAGCCTTTTGAAACTCAGAGTAGAGAAAGCAGTCTATCCAAGTCTGGCCCTGGCCTACAGAGCTATGAGATAACAGCTGTGTATTGTTCTAAGCCACTGAGTGAGTAACTATTTGTTAAAGCAGCAGTATGCAACTAATACAATGTCACTGGACAAGATCTAGAGAAAAATTGGACCACTGGGCACTTCCCAGGTGATGCTAGTGGTAAAGAATCTACCTGCCAATGCAGGAGATGTAAGAGACACAGGTTCCATCCTTGGGTTGAGAAGATCCCCTGAAAAAGAGTATGGCAACCCACTCCAGTATTCGTAACTGGAGAATGCCATGGACAGAAGAGATTGGCAGGATACAGTCCATGAGGTCACACAGAGTCGGACACAACTGAAGCAACTGACCACACATACAGGCGCAGGCACTTCCCAATCCCAGGCTTCTCCTGGTCCCTTTCTTCCTCATCCACAGGCGACTGGTGAGTTTAGAAGGAGGAACAGGGCCTGATCCCCTCTCTCTACTCTTTGGGATCTTTCTGCTCACAGAAAACAACTATTCTCATAGCATATAGAGGGATCCTGCCACTGTCAGGCTCTAGCTGGAGAATGTAATCCTTTGATGTATGGTTAGCAAATCCATTGTGCTATAGATCTAAAGTTTTATTTCTCAGGTCCAGCTATTTACTAGTAATAAAACTAAGATATTTATTTCCTTCTGTCTGACTTTTGCCACTGACTTTCAAATTGATTCAGAATTCAGGAAAACAGGAGATATTTATTAATCCTCTGAAATCCCAACACATCAATCTGGTCATATCATTCCCATTTACGCTGAACATCATTCAAACCTCTTAGGATGACTTTTAGGGCCCATCATAATCTAGCACTGCATCACTCTCTAGCCCAGCAGGATGTAATAAAAATAGAATGTAAACCAAAAATACAATTTAAAATATTCTGATAGTTGCATGGAAAAAAAAGTATATAGAAGGAGGAGAAATTAATTTTAGTAATATATTCTGTTTAGCCTAATATATCTAAAATATTATCATTTCAACATATTTACCAATGTAGAAATTATTAATAAGATATTTTGTATCCTTTTATCTTCTAGTAATACTTTGAAATTCAGTGTGTCTATATACCTACAGCAAATCTCACTCTGGACCAGTCACATTTCAAATGCTTGACAGCTGCATGCATGACTTGAAGACACCCATTACTGTAGAAACAGCATCATTTTTGGCCATTCCCATCTTTGAAGCATACTCTCTAAAAAGACTGCATTCTTTCATTGTCCCCATTGTTCTTTACTGTCCCCTGCTCTTGATTCCTTGGTGTGAAGCACTCTGCTCCCTCTCTCCTTCTTTGAATACTTTCTACTAATGATTTTGATCCTATCTTTCTCCAGAAAGGAGGGAACTTCTCTGCCCCTGCCACCCCCAAGTTGGTTAATTGCCTTTCTCTGAGTGTGTGGAACATTCTGCACCTCTATTCTCATTAAATGTGCTAAAGTTTGCTCTAACTGGTGATTCCATTTTCATTTAAATAAGGAAGGAAGTGAAATGACTTTAAGAAATTTCCAATTTCAGACTTTTCTTGAAAACTACTGAAGAGCTGAGGGAAGCCTTAAGGTCTAGCAGGCCCAAGATGTTATAGTTCTGAGATGTAAGGGCATCTCAGCATTTGGTCATGAAGGTCTGCTGGGGAGACAGATCTGAATCCACTTGATGTAACCAAAACTTTGGTAAATGCCCCAATTCAACTCCTGTTAATACCACAACCTACTCAAATGAAAGACTGATATTAACACAATACACAATTTCAAGAATGCTCATGGATTGCTGGTGGGAATATACAGTAGTACTACCACACTATAAAACCATTTAGCAGTTTCATATGTGGTTAAAGCTACTGATTCAGGAGAATAAAAATGAATTTCCACAATATTGACTTCTACAAATGCCCAAAGTGGCTTTATTTTCAAATAGCCAAAAACTGAAAATAATTCCAGAATCCATTAGCAGGGAGTGGGGCAATGTGATATATTCATACAGTGAAATACTGCTCAGCAATATTAAAAAACTACTGACACATGTCACTATATTGACAAATCTCAAATATATGATTTTGAACAAGAGATGTCAGAGATGATTGCATTTATAAGAAGTTTCAGAATAGGAGAACTCTGCTATGATAGTTATCAGATCAGGGTTGCCTGGGGAGGGGGAGGTATTGACAAGTTTGCATTTTAGGGAAATGAAAATATTCTAAATCTGAACTAGAGCCGTGTTTATTTATTGATTACACTAAAGGCTTTGACTGTGTGGATCACACCAAACTGGAAAATTCTTAAAGAGATGAGACTGTCAGAAACCTTACCTGTCTACTGAGAAACCAAGAAGCAACAGTTAGAACTGGACATGGAACAACAGACTGGATCAAAATTGGGAAAGGAGTATGACAAGCCTGTATATTGTCATCCTGCTTATTTAACTTATATGCAGAGTACATCATGCAAAATACCAGGCTGGGTGAATCACAAGCTGGAATCAAGATTGCCGGATGAATTATCAACACCCTCAGATATGCAAATGATACCACTCTACTGGCAGAAAGTGAAGAGGAACTAAAGAGCTTCTTGATGAGGGTGAAAGAGGAGAGTGAGAAAGCTGGCTTGAAACATAACCAAAAAAACTAAGATCATAGCACCCATTCCCATACCTTCATGGCAAATAGAAGGAGAAAAAGCAGAAACAGTGATACATTTTATTTTGAGGGGCTCCAAAATCTCTGTAGCCATGAAATTAAAAGCCACTTGATCCTTGGGAAGAAACTTATGACAAAACTAGACAGTATATTAAAAAGCAGAGTCAGAGGTCTATATAATCAAAGCTATGATTTTGCCAGTAGTCATATACAGATGTGATAGTTGGATCATAAGGAAGGCTGGGGGCTGAAGAATTGATGCTTTCAAATTGTGGTTCTGGAGAAGACTCTTGAGAGTCCCCTGGACTGTAAGGAGATCAAATCAGTCAATCCTAAAAGAAATCAATCCTGAATATTCATTGGAAGGACTGATGCTGAAGCTGAAGCTCCAATACTTTGACCACCTGGTAGGAAGAACCAAATCATTGGAAAAGACCCTAATGCTGGGAAAGATTGAAGACAAGAGGAAGAGAGGGCAGCAGAGGATGAGATGGTTGGATGGCATCACCGACTCAATGGACATGAATTTGAGAAAGCTCCAGGAGATGGTGAAGGACAGAGGAGTCTGATGTTCTACAGTCCATAAAGTTGCAAAGAGTTGGACACGACTTAGGAACTGAGCAACAACTCATTGGTCAAAACCCTTCAAACTGAAAGTTTTAAAATGGATGCAATTAACATTATGTAATCATACCACAATAAAGTTAATATTAAAGCATCTTTTATAACAACTAGCTCAGGGTTCCTCAACCTTGGCGCTCTTGGCATTTTGTTCTGCATCATTCTTTGTTTTGTGCAAGCCTGTCTTCCTCATAGGAAAAGGCAATGGCACCCCACTCCAGTACTCTTGCCTGGAGAATCCCATGGATGGAGGAGCCTGGTGGGCTGCAGTCCATGAGGTCGCTAGGAGTCAGACACAACTGAGTGACTTCACTTTCACTTTTCACTTTCATGCATTGGAGAAGGAAATGGCAACCCACTCCAGTGTTCTTGCCTGGAGAATCCCAGGGACGGGGGAGCCTGGTGGGCTGCCATCTATGGGGTTGCACAGAGTCGGACAAGACTGAAGCGACTTAGCAGCAGCAGCAGCAGTCTTCCTCATTGTGGGACATTTAGCAGCCTTCCCTGCTCAAAGCCACTAAACTTCACCATCCAGCTCCCACTCCACCTGTAGTTGTCACAAGAGACAATAAATGTCTCCATCAATTGTCAAATATCACTGTTAGGGAAGAGAAAAACCTTTCCACTACTCTTTAGATTCATTACCCGAAGTGTTTGAATTAAATTGACAAAAGATAGATATATGGGGAAGAAGTTTATACATGCAAAGTGCATACACACTGAGAATTTAGTGATGAGAAACTCAAAGGAGTTATTGAACTTGGGGCTTGTATACTATCCTAATTGAAGGGGAGCAGTGAATGGCACTTACAAGAAAAAAAAATACTTTTTGGGGGGAAAATAGATGGAATTTCAAGAGAACTAATAGCAAATAAGGAAATTTAAGATAATGTTTATCTATACAAGTATGAGTGGTTTTTCCATATTCTTCAGGGTCATAAAAATCTCCTGTAAAAGAGATTTTGATAAGTTTTATTTATGTTCTCCCTTTGGGAGTAATCCACCCTTAAGAAGAATTTATAGCAGCCTTATTTCCCCAAAGTTGCTTTTAGTCAGATAAGAGCACAGGCCAAGGAGAATTCTTTATTTGTTTAATTTCAAATGAATTTAGCTTAGAGTAATCTTTATACCAAAGTGGCATATTTTGGGACAGAGTATTTTGATATCCTTCGTCTCCCCCCAAGGCAAAATTTGCTCCTGGTTGAAAACTACTGTGCTAGCTTAACTCTCCTTGCTTAGACTGTTCATCCATCCACCTGTTTATCTGTTCATCGATCCATCCATCTATCCATCCACAAACTCATCCATCCATCCATTAATCCACTAACTCATCCATCCATCCATTCAGCAGACTTGTTAATTTTTATCCTATGTTTGCATTGTTAGGAGCATCTGAGGCACATCAAAAAACAAAAGAAGCAAATGTCACTGTCTTCATGGAGTTTGCATCTCAATAGACCTAGAGAAGCACAATTTAAATAAATGTGTGTCTCAAATGGATAAAAGGCAAAGTCAAGCTGAGTAAGGGGGTTTAGGAGTGCTGAAGATGGGACTCAGGTTGCCCTTGTTAAGGTATTGAAAAGTGACAATTTAGAAAAGATTCACGCCTTTGGAGGTGATCATGTATGCAATGTTGTTATCTAGGATAAAAATGGTCCAAGAAGAGAGGACAAGGAGTCCATGCAAAATCTGTAGGGCAGTCCATATCTCATATGTTGAAAGTAACTCAACAAGGAGTCCAGCATTTCTGGAGCAGACTGAGGAAAGAGAGAGACTTTAACAAACAAAGTGAGGGAGAACAAGGCAGGGTAAAATTGGGAGATCCCGCAGGTCTGTGTAAGGATTGTGAATGTCCGAGGAAGGGGGCTGCAATGGGATAGCAAGAAGTGGTAGGATTTTAAACATATTTTGAACATGGAGCTAATCAGATTTGCTGATGGATTGAGTTAGTTCCCTGAGGGCAGAATCTGTTTGTCTTGTTCACCTTAATGTGTGGCTAGTACAACTCTTGGTCCATAGACTGGTGTTTGATAAATAATGGATGCATGGATGGATGGGTGAACAGGTGGATATTTAGATGAATGGATGGATGGGTGAATACAAAACTCCCAGCTTTGTTATACATGACATATTGTATTAATATATGATACCATTAGCACACTGCTTGGTACTTCTTAACCATTTAATGAGTGAACAGAAGCTTTTCATGTTTTATTATTTTAAATAAAGTTGCTACTGAATTCTACTCATTACGAAGGATGTCATTCAAATTATTCCCCAACAAACTCTGCTTGGAACCACTCCCCTCCTTGCCTGCAAAGAGCCTTCACTCCCAGCAGAACACACAGGTGCTGAGTGGGGCTGAGTTCCTCTCACTTCCGGATCAGCCACACAGACAATGCACAGTTGCTAACTGCAGCCTAAATGTGGGAACAGCATGCCAGGTAATCAGTCAGGTGGTGAAAATATCACAGTCAGGGTCGGGCTCCCTGCCAGTTCCTGCTCCAGCAGTTACGAATAAGAGCATCAGGACCCGTTCTACCTTGTAAAGTGAGCACATTGGGAGTAGAAGCCATGGTTGCCTGTGAAATTTAACAAATATAAGGTACAATTCTGGAGTAGCAGGTTGCTACAGATAAGCCCTCTTTAAACAGAAACGCTCACAGCATGTAATCAAAATCCTCAGGGCAGAGTTTGCCCGGCCATGGTTCCCTATGGCACAGGGATACCAAACAAGGGCAGAACCCAGCGCCTCTGCCTTCACAAAGCAGATGTACAGACACATAACTTGGGAACACATTGCTTTGTCATGCAAGTGATCACTGATATCTGTACTCAGGAACCTGACTTGCCGGGGACCAGCCCCGGCTGATCCAGGGTATTCGAAGGAGAGATGGCGTAGGCGAAGATCAGGAAACAATTGCTTAATTAAACGTTAATTAAGGATATAAAGAATAATAGAATGAGGATAGCTCAGTGAGGAAATTCAGTGGAGAAAAGAGGCTGAAATAAGGATAGCTCAGTGAGGAAATTCAGTGGAGAAAAGAGGCTGAATAATTCAGCCAGAAGGTAAGAGAAAGAACGACATGGTGCGAACAAGGCCCGCACTTTATTTTCCAAAGTAGTTTTTATACCTTAAGTTATGCATAGAGGATAATGGGGGAAGGGGTAGAGTCAGGCAGCAAGCCAGGCTTTCTTCCTGCAAACATATCATATGCAAAAGCTTAGGTGATTTGCATCATCTTCTGGCCCGGAGGCCTGTTAACATTTTAAGACCCTTTCTTCAGAAAACTTATTTTTCTCTAAAGGTGATTGGTCAGGAGCCACCCTCCAAAAGCATTAGATAAAGTTGCATTCCTACAGTGCAAAAATGTGGTGGGCTATAACAAGAAAAAGAATTAACTCAAGGGTCCCACGTTACAAACATTAAAGCTACTACTTACACCAATTATATAAATCAATACACTGCCAGGGACACAGCAGGTAAGGGATATGGAAACTTAGCAGCAAACCTTGGCCCAACAAGCGAAAATCCCTTCACCAATACAATTTCTAATCAATCTCAAAAGAATCTGTGTTTAGACAGTTTAGAACATCTCCTGCCTCTCACAGTTGGGAGGCTCTGAACAATCACATGTGGCCGGAAAAACCTATTCAGGGAGGCTAGAGGATTTCCAAAGGAGTTTGTAGGTTAAACACTGTCACACCCAGGAATTATTAACTGGAACTGTAAGCTAACTCTTTTTTCAGAGAGAGGTAGTGGGGGACAGCCCCCAGTAAAGTCAGAGGTGTAGGTGAAAGCTCAAAGCAGAAAGTAGGCAGACTCTGGTTTTGGGGGTATATGCTCGAGAATTTCCAGGGGGACTCCTGAAGCTCGATCCTGCCTTTGCGTGTGCCGAGCCTCCTTCCTCATGACCTTTGTCATGGGCGGAGCTCCTCACGCTGGCTACCGGCAGTGATAGAATTCCAGTTGAGCTATTCCAGATCCTGAAAAGTGCTGCACTCAATATGCACTCAATATGCAATATGCCGGCTCCCGGCACTGACTTAAAGATATTTCTACTGATTAATGTTCTATCTTTTCTACTTGTCAAGATGACATCAGTGATTCATTCATTTGTAGGGGTAAAAATGTGTTTCAGTGGAAAGTTGCATGGTCTGTATCATGCCCTTCTGGGTTATCAGATTCTAGCCCTGCCCATTATCTCTGAACTATCTGGCAACCATTTGTAAGTTGTGAGAAAGTGATAGATATATAAATGCTATTCTTCCTGATAGTGGTTTAAAATGACTTCTTCCTTCTTTGAAAAACAGTTTTGTCTCTCTTTACAACTCACTTCAACATTCCCTTGTTAGATATAAATTTGTGCTGTTTTGACTTTCCCTTTCAACTGGTTATAACATCCACCTAGTTTTGCATTATGAGTAAAGCAGAATTGTTACCAAGCGTTCATTTTTATACCTGTAGGTGGGTCATGATTTTATCTTTCTGAAAATTACCTTTAACTTACAAAAAATGTTTACTGAAGAGCAGCTATGCAGGAAGGACTCTGCTAGGCCCTAGGAATATAGACCATTCCTGACATAACAACGGTTCGATTTAGTTTTTTCTTTTCACTTTACGATGAGGTGAAAGCAATCCACATTCAGTAGAAACGGTACTTCAAACTTCTAATGTAGATATTTTCCCAGGCTAGCCATACACGACACAATGCTCTTTTGTGGTCCTGGGCAGAGGCAGTCTCATCTCCCAGTCAGCCTCGAGATCCTGAGGGTAAAAATCTGATATACTTAGAATCACTCTATCCCCAGACAACCATTCTGTTTTTCAATTTCAGTAGAGTACTCAATTATAGGACATTGTCAACATTCTATTATGAAATAGGCGTTTTGTTATGTGATGTTGCTCAACTATGAAAGTGAAAGTGTTAGTTTCTCAGTCGTGTCCAACTCTTTTCGACCCCATGGACTGTAGCCCACCAGACTCCTCCATCCATGGGATTCTCCAGGCAAGAATACTGGAATGGATTGCCATTTTCTTCTCCATGGAATCTTCCTGACTTAGGGATTGAACCTGGGTCTTCCACGTTTCAGTCTCTCTTTACTGTCTGAGCCACCAGGGAAGCCCTTATAGGGCTAATGTAAATGCTCTGAGAACATGTAAGGTGGTCTAGGATAAGCCATGATGTTCAATAGATTAGGTGTATTCAATACATTTTTTTCCTTATGATATTTTCAACTTACAAGAGGTTCACTGGGATGAAATGAAGATCTCCTGGAGGAGAGCATGGCTACCCACTCCAATATTCTTGTCTGGAGAACCCATGGACAGAGGAGCCTGGAGGGCTACAGTCCATGGGGTCACAAAGAGTCAGACACGACTAAACATGCACACACAATCCCATCATAAGTAGTGGAAGACCTGTACACTGGTGAATAAGGCAGTGCCTGCTCAGAAGGTAACGGCATTGGCCATCTATGGTACAGAAGACTAGGAGGACACAGCTACTTCTTTCACAAACCTCTGGAGCCCACACGCCTCTGAGTCTGATGATGAAATCTTGGGTCTCTGTGTGCTGATGCCAGACAGAAGTATGGAAACAGACTTGTAGAGGGTAAAGAAAGAGTGGCTTTATGTCTTTGCCAGTCAAAGAGGGAACATGGTAAGCTTTGTTGTTGTTGGGAGAGATTATATAATACAGCAGGAGTATGTGATAAGGATCAAGGCACTAACCCTCTTACATTCATCTTTTTTCTGCAAAGTTTCAAAAGGGTGGGGTTGCTGACAAGATTAGGGTGTGTGCAGGGTATCAGGTACCCTTCCCAGGTGGCTCAGTGGTAAAGAATTTGTCTTCCATGCAGAGACCCAGGTTGGATCCCTGGGTCAGAATGGTCCCCTGGAAAAGGAAATGGATACCACTCCAGTATTCTTGCCTGAGAAATCCCATGGACAAAGGAGCCTAGCAGGCTGCCATCCATAGGGCCACAAGAGTCGGACACAACTTAGCGAGTAAACAACAACAGGGTTTCAGGTAGCTGTGTCTTCCAATCTGGATGAGCTTCTCTGGTCACTTTTTTCTCGCCTCAGGAGGTTTTGTGGCTGCTCTTCCCTTGATTAGCAACTGTTCTGCCCTTTGGAATTCAAGGAAGATCGTGGAGGCTGGAGTCCTGTCTGTAAGAAATGGAGGACAGAAAGGCCTCCATGCCTGAGAGCCCTACTGGGCCCCATTCAATTTTGAGCTGACTTCCTGAGAGCT
Organism: Bos indicus x Bos taurus; assembly: GCF_003369695.1. Classification (NCBI taxonomy): domain Eukaryota; kingdom Metazoa; phylum Chordata; class Mammalia; order Artiodactyla; family Bovidae; genus Bos; species Bos indicus x Bos taurus. Next base: position 11,241 of record NW_020867585.1, on the reverse strand, counting down.
GAAGCTGGGTTAGCCAATGCCAGCCAGACTTTGTTCTGAGTCAATGTTTTCCATGGCTGATTCAAGCCATACTCTTTGTTCTTGGGGTCACACAGGCTATACATAATTTTGTATACTGCTTGCAAAGTATATCTGATGATTGAGGAAAGCAGTGCATGCTCATTATAGAAACTTTGGGAAGTCCAGAGAAGCATGAAAAAGAAAAAAGAAAAAAGGCATCCATAATTCTGCCCTTTATAAATATAAAAAGTCCTCCCTACTCTCACTTCTTCCCACCCCACCGCCACCTAGCAGACACCTCCACCATCTCCCCAGAGCCAAACCCATCCATAGGATCGTCAAAACTCTGATTCTCTGCTTTTGCATCCCAAACTCATCTACTACTAAAGGCTACCACCAGAGCATGACTATTTACACTGAGCAAACATTAAATCTGTTGAAGACTCATCTGCCTCAGAGGCAAGGAGCACTGCAAATAACAAATTCACATGCATTTCCCCAGCACATCTGTTGGCTGTTTAAAAAGAGGAGTTGTCAGACAGTTTTTGTTTCAGAGCCGAATCCACAAATCCTGTCTCTTCTTATATTCCTTCAAGAGAATATAAAAAGCAACAGAGGAGCACCTAAGATTTACAGTAAGTGCTAAAAAGATAAAATATCTATAATATGATATAATTCTGATGTAATGAGCTACACTTGGTATTTCCCAAGTGGCCTGTGGTAACACAGAGTCAGAAATAGACCCAGTCAAGCATGAGTCTTCCATCACTCAAAACACACATGTGCTATGGTGTTGTGAGAGTGAACATGAGATTTCCCAAATTGTAAATGGACGCTTGCACGGTACAACCTGCCAGGTCAGTGACGCACTTAGAAGTTTAAATGCATGAGGATGTGGAGAGCAGATCAATTCTCAGCTTGTTCTGAGGTCATTATCCAAGGTAATGCGTTGGGCATGTCACCGTTAAGATAAATTTTGGCACAGAATGCATCTGAATGCACAATTTGCTTTTATCAAGTTTTAAACCTGCAGCACCTCTGAGACGTCTGTGTGCCACCCTGGTAATCACAGAACAGAGCTGGAAAATAAAAACAAGGGAATAAATTTATATAGTGTTTAGTAAATGTGAGAACAGAACAAAACAGGTGGTTTTTAAATTTTTTATTTTCTATTGGAGTATAGTTGATTTAAAATGTGTTAGTTTCAGGTATACAGCAAAGTAATTCACATACACACACACACACATATATACAGTTATGTTATATATATTCAGATTGTTTTTTCCCATATAGGTTATTACAGAATATTGAATAGAAATCCCTGTGTTATACAGTAGATCTTTCTTGTTTGCCTGTTTTATTTATAGTAATGCTTATCTGTTAATCCCAAACTCCTAATCCCCCCTCCCATCTTTCTCTTTGGTAACCATAAATTTGTTTCCTAAATCTGTGAGTCTGTTTCTGTTTTATGAACAAGTTCATTTGTATCATTAAAAACAAATGTTTTTATTTATTTATTTGCTTTTTAAATTTCACAAGCATCCATCTGTCCTGTGGAATAAAGCATATCCTACAGGTTAGATATTTTGATGCCTTGTAGAAGAAGATGAAGAATAAGATAGCATAATCTCACTTTGCCTTCTGAGTTTGCTGTTAAGAAAACAGATTTCTTTAAAGCTAGTGCTTCCTCTTTCTTGAGTTTTGCAGTATGATTATTACCTGGTTGTCTGATTGAATACATTATATGAGAATAATATATTTCCTGAGCATTTATCGATCTCGAGGTATCTTTCGATTGCTTTAATGCATGTAAGACAGCTCCATTAGACACAAATCAGAGGGACAAACGTTCACCTTCAAAACCCTGTGGACACTGCAGAACTAGTGCCAGAAGAAACGGAACAGAGAAGAGATTGCACCCAATGTGACTTTTTCTTCTTCTTTTATCCTTGACCCACTTAAAAACAATAATTTTTCCCTAGGTACATCTAGATATAAATAACTTTTCATTAATTTTGTCTGAAACAGTCCTTTGAGCTGCTTGATCAGATGGTTGGTTTTAACATAGAAATTTTCCATTTTAAATATTTCTTCCCACCAGTGAGTCTTGTCTTCTCTCCCCCTCCCGCCCTGCACTCACAGGGAACAACCACAACATCTGTTATCTGGGTGGCGTGTCCATCATCATATTCTTCCTCATTCCATCTGTCTTCTTTCTCTGCATTCTGGGAAACTAAATCCAGTGTTCCCTCCTTTTCATTCACTTGACTTCCCATGTGTCATTTTTGCTCTTTTTTCTCCCCAGTGCTGATTTTATTTTTAAGTTAACCATTTCATTTTATTTCCATTTTCTGACATACCTTTTGGCTTATTTATTTTGGCGGCACCTTGTGGCATGCAGGGTCTTAGTTCTTCGACCAGAGATTGAATCAGTGCCCCCGGCATTGGGAGCTCAGGGTCTTCACTATTGAACCACCAGGAAAGTCCCTCCCCTGTGCTGATTTTAACTTTACTTTTTCACATAAAACTTATGAAATAAGTGAATGAATAAAAGTTCCATACCTACCCATCAAAGAACAGATGAAAATATGTATGAACAATTAAAAGATCTATTATAAAATGTCTATTCATTGACCCATGACTGAGGTCAAGAAACAGATCAGAATCACGAACCAAACTTCCTCCCTGTGTGTGCTTTCTTCTCAATCCCGTGGATCCACCTCCTTGAATTATCACATTCAAAATTTACTATGAATCATTCCCTTGATATTTCCCCCTTAATTTACTGGTATTCTTATACTTACTTTCGTCAACTTTGTAACTAGATAAGTAGGATAACACTGCTCATTGTTCTATAACTCTGTTCTTTTTTTACATAATACAGAGATTTAACGATGCTGGTGCACACTCTGTCACCCTTACTGTACAGTCAGTGGTGTGCTGGTGAATGTTTAACAACAGGCTCTCTAAAGAACAAAGATTAATATGATTTTCCCATTTCTGCGGTGTAATGTAAAGCTCTTCCAAGCAGATTTGGGGAAGAAAAGTGTACAATGATCTCTTACAAGGCAGCATAGCTGACTCTAGTGCTCACCAAGAATATTTCACTATGAGAATACACAATTTAATTATCTGTTCTACAGTTGATGGACTTGGATCATTTCAACTTTTTCACTATTATGGACAATGGTGTTAAAGACTGGTTTGGATATGCTTTGGTGGAAAGAAAAAAAATAAAGGAACAAAGAATGTCACTCATCAACCAGTTATACAAAGAGTTAATTATAAAATGGATAACTAATGAGAACCTACTTATAGCACAGGGAACTCTACTCAGTCCTCTGTGGTGACATAAATGGGAAGGAAATCCAAAAGAGAGAGGATATATATATATGTGTGTGTGTGTGTGTATAGCTGATTCACTTTGCTGTATAGCAGACACTACTACAACACTGTAAAGCAACTACACAATAAAAATTAAAAAAGAAAACTGCAGCCCACTACAGTTGCCCACTGTTAGTATTTGCTGAAGGGAGTTCAGGATGAGAAAAATATGATGAGGCAGTCTGTGCTTTGCATAAATAGTCCCTAGATGGTTAAGATGCATAGCTCAAGAAAAATTTCAATGACCGCAAATTCTTATATCTTCTATTACACAGAAAAGCACTAAAATCATTAACTCAAGGTATCTGTTCTTTTTGATGAGCAGTAATCTTTTACCAAGATGTATGTTTGACTGCATGTATTTCATAGCCAAGAATTTCATATATACTGCTTTCTTCCCTGCATCTTCAGAGCATTTCCTCAGAATTATCTGAAAGGCTGTTTCCCAGACTATGGTCCTCAGTTAGACCCTGAAATAAACTTAAAGTCACAATTTTCCTATTGTGCATTTTCCTTTAGGTCAATATCTTCTGTTGCACATGTGCAAGAGTTTGTGATCTAAACTTTGTCAGAAGATTTGTGCATGCTCAGTTTTCCCTGAACATTTTGTAGGAACTATGGCTGAGCACCTGAAGAATTGATGCTTTTGAACTGTGGTGTTGGAGAGACTCTTGAGAGTCCCTTGGACTGCAAGGAGATCCAACCAGTCCATTCTGAAGGAGATCAGCCCTGGGATTTCTTTGGAAGGAATGATGCTAAAGCTGGAAACTCCAATACTTTGGCCACCTCATGCGAAGAGTTGACTCATTGGAAAAGACTCTGATGCTGGGAGGGATTGGGGGCAGGAGGAGAAGGGGGACGACAGAGGATGAGATGGCTGGATAGCATCACTGACTCAATGGACGTGAGTCTGAGTGAACTCCGGGAGTTGGTGATGGACAGGGAGGCCTGGCGTGCTGCGATTCATGGGGGTCGCAAAGAGTAGGACACGATCTGAGCGACTGATTTGATCTGATCTGATCTGATGATGCCTTATCAGGACTTCTGTCTGTTTAATCCACCTGCAGTGCAGGAGACCCTGGTTCGATCCCTGTATTGGGAAGATCCCCTGGAGAAGGATAGGCTACCCACTCCCAGTATTCTTGGTCTTCCCTTGTGGCTCAACTGGTAAGAATCCACCTGCAATGCGGGAGACCGGGATGTGATCCCTGGGTGGGAATATCCCCTGGAGAAGGGAAAGGCTACCCACTTCAGTATTGTGGCCTGGAGAATTCCATGGACTGTATAGTGCATGGAGTCGCAAAAGAGTCGGGAGACGACTGAGTGACTTTCATTTTCACAGTTTGGTGGAGCCATGCAACAAATTTCAACTGAAACCAATGGTTCTATAAAATGAACATGTGTCAGCTAACCAAAGAATGAAACAGCCACTGCTCTTGTAAATAAAGTTTCAAAATAGGCTTTCCACTCTTTTGAATAGAATTTCATTTAATTTTGGGCAGAATTGAGAGTTTTCTGTTATTGAATTTGTAAAAATAAGTGTTATTAATATTCTGTAAATTTCTCTCTGAAAATTTCTATATTTTGTTAGATTCATCTCTAGATAGTTTTTGATACTGTTGTAAATCTTCTAGCTAAAAGGTCTACCTGTTGCTGTTAGTTTATAGAAATACAATTGAATTGTCTATAGATTGTCTACCTAGTAATTTTACTCTTTTTCTGATAATTTTGACATTTAATCTGCAATGTTTTCATTTTCATTTCAGTAATATTATCTCTAGATAGCATAATAAAGAGTCTGTCTTTGTTTTTGATGTTTGACTGCCGTCAGCTCTGTAGTCTCCTTCTATTTTCTTTCTGCCCCACATCTTGAGCAAGCTAATGAGAAAGCCGTGTGTGGTCAAGCATGACATTTGAACCATTCAAGCCCCAGGCCATGCACATGGAAACTTTCAGATTGGCCCCACCACCTTAAACACCATGAAAACCCCCAAAACTCCTTTCTGTTCTCACCAGCAAGTCTTGTTATGTGAATAATAATCTTTTCATTCCCTTTTTGCATATGTGTGGTGTCATCTGTCTCCATTAACACAAATTTTGAATACAAACCCACAACATGAGAGCTGTGAGTTCCAGTTTATTGAGGGACTTACTGAGGCTATGGGCTTCCCAGTACTAGTAAAGAATCTTCCTTCCTAGTAGTAAAGAATCTGCCCGCCAGTGCAGGAGACTCAAGAGAATCAGGTTCAGTCACTGGGTCAGGAGGATCCCCTGGAGTAGGAAAGATGACAATACACTTCAGCATTGTTGCCTGGAAAATTCCATGGACAGAGGAGCCTGGTGGGCTACAGTCCATGGTGTCACAAAGAATTAGACCTGACTGAGCAACTGAACACTCAAGGACCACATGCTGAGGACTATAGCCTCGGAGATAGCTTTGAAAAATTGCTCTTGAGAGGGGAAAAGTGAAATCAATATTACATCTGACTTTTGAGAAGGGGTACATGGAACCAAGCACACATCTTGGCTGGAGATTAATGCTAGTCACAAGGTACAGATACCTTGCTTGCTAAGTTACTTCGAGTTGCATTACAACTCTTTGTGACTCCATAGACTGTAGCCCACTAGGCTCCTCTATTCACGGGATTTCTGCAGGCAAGAATAAGACTGTAGAGGGTTCCCAGGCCCTCTTCCAGGGGATCTTCCCTTGACCCACAGATGGAACTCACATCACATTATATCTCTGCATTGCAGGAGGGTTCTTTACCATTAGTGCCACCTGAGAAGCCCCAAGGATACCTTGAAAGTGAAAGTGTTTAGTCATTCAGTTGTGTTGTCCCCAAGAACTGTAGCTTACAGGCTGCTCTGTCCATGGGATTCTCCAGGCAAGAATACTGGAGGTGGGTAGCCATTATCTTTTCCAGGGGATCTCCTGATCCAGGGATTGAACTCAGGTCTCCCTCACTGTGGGCAGATTCTTTACCATCTGAGCTATGGATCAGTTCTAGTAAATGATTTTAGTGCTTTTCAAAGTATGGGAAAATGAAAGAAATTGGATTCATAAAACTTTCTCCTAAAAATATCTAACTATGTAAAGGCTTATTCTTCTGGTTTTCCCAGAACACAGCAAGCCTCCTTCCTGACCTCTACCCTAGATTCCTTTCAGGGTGTGTTGAAGGGCAGCAACTGCAGTGGCTAATGACTCAGCCCTTGTAGAGCTGAATGGTGAGTGGACGTTCTTTAGCTGGCCAGAGTTTATTCCATTCCTACAGGGCAACTGTAGTAGAAAATAAGCTTTGTTTCTTTCATTCCACTTTTTATGTTGTAATTTCTTGCCTTACTGAACTGGCTAAAACCTTTTAGACAATGTTAAACACAATAGTGAATCTTCTGGTGTACTTCCAAGAAACTGATTTTAATGTTTCATTATTAAGAATGAAATTTGATGAACTATGTTCTAAATGTCAGTCAGTTCAGTTCAGTCACTCAGTCATGCCTGACTCTTTGAGACCCTGTGGACCGCAGCACGCCAGACCTCCCTGTCTATCACCAACTCCTGGAGTTCACTCAAACTCATGCCCATTGAGTCAGTGATGCCATCCAACCATCTCATCCTCTGTTGTCCCCTTCTCCTCCCGCCTTCAATCTTTCCCAGCACTGGGGTCTTCTCCAGTGAGTCAGTTCTTCTCATCAGGTGGGGCAAAGTATTGGAGTTTCAGCTTCAGCATCAGTCCTTCCAATGAACACCAGGACTGATCTCTTTAGGATGGACTGGTTGGATCTCCTTGCAGTCCAAGGGACTCGCAAGAGTCTTCTCCAACATCACAGTTCAAAAGCATCAATCTTCAGTGCTTAGCTTTCTTTATAGTCCAACTCTCATATCCATACATGACTACTGGAAAACCAAGCTTTGACTAGATGGACCTTTGTTGGCAAAGCAATCTCTGCTTTTTAATATGCTGTCTAGGTTGATCATAACTTTTCTTCCAAGGAGCAAGTGCCTTTTAATTTCATGGCTACAGTTCACCATATGCAGTGATTTTTGGCGCCCCAAAAAATAAAGTCTGTCACTGTGTCCATTGTTTCCCATCTATTTGCCATGAAGTGATGGACCAGATGCTATGATCTTAGTTTTCTGAATGCTGAGTTTAAGCCAACTTTTCCACTCTCTCTTTCTCTTTCAGAGAAGGCAATGGCAACCCACTCCAGTACTGTTGCCTGGAAAATCCACAGGCGGAGAAGAAGCCTGGTGGGCTGCAGTCCTAGGTTGTCGAGAAGAGTTGGACAAGACTGAGCGAATTCACTTTCACTTTCACTTTCATGCTTTGGGAGAAGGAAATGGCAAACCCACTCCAGTGTTTTGCCTGGAGAATCCCAGGGACGGGGGAGCCTGGTGGGCTGCCGTCTATGGGGTCGCACAGAGTGGGACACGACTGAATCGACTTAGCAGCAGCAGCAGCTTTCACTTTCATCAAGAGGCTCTTTAGTTCTTCTTAACTTTCTGCTATAAGGTGGTGTAATCTGCATATCTGAGGTTATTGATATTTCTCTCAGCAATCTTGATTCCAGCTCACGCTTCATCCATTCCAGCATTTCTCATGATGTACTCTGCATATATAAGTTAAATATGCATAGTGACGATATATGGCCTTGAGGTACTCCTTTCCTGATTTGAAACCAGTCTGTTGTTCCATGTCCCAATTCTAATTGTTGCTTTTTAACCTGCATGCAGATTTATCAGGAGGCAGGTCAGGTGGTCGGGTATTCCCATTTCTTGAAGAATTTTCCACAATTTGTTGTGATCCACACAGTCAAATACTTGGCATAGTTAATAAAGCAGAAGTAGATGTTTTTCTGGAACTCTCTTACTTTTTTCAATGATCCAATGGATGTTGGCAATGTGATCTCCGGTTCCTCTGTCTTTTCTAAATCCAGCTTGAATATCTGGAAGTTCTCAGTTCACATCTGTTGAAGCCTGGCTTGGAGAATTTGAGCATTACTTGCTAGCTTGTGAGATGAGTGCAATTGTGTGGTAGTTTGAGCATTCTTTGGAATTGCCTTTCTTTGGGATTGGAATGAAAACTGACCTTTTCCAGTCTGTGGCCACTGCTGAGTTTTCCAAATTTGCTGGCATATTGAGTGCAGCACTTTCACAGCGTCATCTTTTTGGATTTGAAATAGTTCAACTGATATTCCATCACATCATCTCCACTAGCTTTGTTCATAGTGATACTTCCTAAGGCTTACTCTACTTTGCATTCCAGGATGTCTGGCTCCAGGTGAATGATCACACCATCATGATTTTCTGGGTCATGAAATCTTTTTAGTATAGTTCTTCTGTGTTTTCTTGCCACCTCTTCTTAATATCTTCTGCTTATATTCTACCAAATTAAAGAGGTTCCCTTTCCTTAGTTTCTAATGAAGTTTTGCCATGAATTGATGTTTAAAAGTATTGAAAACCTTCTTCTGCATCTATTGAGACAATCTTATGATTATTCTCTTTTAATCTATTAATGTGGTGCACATGAATTTATTCACAGTGTCTTCTTATTAGTCTTTATGTTGCAACATCATCCTTAATATCTTTTATCTGTGCATTTTCCCTTTTTAAGATAAATCTTGTCAAAAATTTATCAACTTTATTAGATTCATGAAAGAACCAGTTGTTAACACTGTTGTCACCATATTTATTTTCTAGTTTTCAGTTTTTCTTTTATCTTTATTATCATCTTACATCTACTTATTTTGGCTCTAGTACCAATATGTACCATTTTTATTTTCCTAGTCAGCATTTCTTCTACTTCTATTATGACTTAGTGTATAACTAAATAGTTATTTAGAATGGAGTTTAAAATATCCAGACACATAGGATTTCTCATAACTATCTTTAAGAATCAATTCCTGTTATTTTTATTTACATATGTGGTTCATATGATGTTAATTCTTTGCCATTTGTTGGGATTGGGTTTACTACTTAGTGTGTTTGATAAGACTATGTATTTTTTTAAGTGCAGTATTTTATATGACAATTAGGTCAGGTGTTTAATATCAGCCAATTCAAATCTACTATAACACATATTTTGTTTGTCAGATTATTCTATCAATTCCTAAATGAAGTGTTAAAAGTCTCCTAGTGTGATTTTGTATCTACGTGCTTCTCTTTTCCTCTTTCTTCCTTACTTCTTTTCTTCTTTCTATTTTTGGCTTTGTGTATTGTGACCTGTGTGTATATGCTGTGTATCTACTTAGAATCTTCATGCTTTCCTGGTCAATCAATCACATGTCACTATGAGTAACTTACTCTCAGGTATTAGCTTTTGCCTTCAAGTCCAGTTTGTCTGATATTAAAACAGTGATGCTAGGGGCTTCCCTGATGGCCCAGTGATTAAGACTCCACTCTTCCATGGCAGGGGGCATGGGTTGGATCCCTGAATGGGGAAGTTCACACACTGAGCAGTGTGGCCAAGAAAAAAAAAAAGATATTAGCTTTCATTTGTTAGTGTTTGTCAAGTATGCTTTTTTTTTTTTACCCTTTGCTTTTAAATTTACTATAATATTATATTTTAGATATGTCACATGAACAGCAAATATGACAATAGTTTTAATGGGATTGTAAAAGATGATATATTTTAATTTCACATTATATGATTTTATTCTTCATATTTTCTCATATTCCTATTTTCCTTTTCAGTTTCTTTTTTTAAAGCATATTTTGACTTGATTTGTTTTCTCATTCTTTTCTTCCACCCTCATGCTTTGGAAGTCACATTATTGTGGTTATTGCAGAAATTATAATAGCATACATCCAACCAGTATGAGACCAAACAAGTTCAGTCCTGAATCAATCCTGAATTTTCATTGGCAGGACTGATGCTGAAGCTGAAGCTCCAATACTTTGGCTATCTGATGCAAAAAGCCAAGTCATTAGAAAAAACTCTGAAGCTGGGAAGATTGAAGGCAGTAGGAGAAGGTGACGACAGAGGATGAGGTGGTTGGATGCTATAACCGATTCAACATCAGTCCTTCCAATGAATATCCAGGACTGATTTACTTTAGGATGGACTGGTTGGATCTCCTTGCAGTCCAAGGGACTCTAAAGAGTCTTCTCCAATACCACAGTTCAAAAGCATCAATTTTTTGGCACTCAGCTTTCTTCACAGTCCAACTCTCACATCCATACATGACCATTGGAAAAACCATAGTCTTGACTAGACGGACCTTTGTTGGCAAAGTAATGTCTCTGCTTTTGAATATGCTATCTAGGTTGGTCATAATGTTTCCTCCAAGGAGTAGGCGTCTTTTAATTTCAGGGCTGCAATCACCATCTGCAGTGATTTTGGAACCCCCCAAAATAAAGTCTGACACTGTTTCCACTGTTTCCCCGTCTATGTGCCATGAAGTGATGGGACCAGATGCCATGATCTTAGTTTTCTGAATGTTGAGCTTTAAGCCAATATTTTCACTCTCCTCTTTCACTTTCATCAAAGGGCTTTTGAGAGTTCCTCTTCACTTTCTGCCATAAGGGTGGTGTCATCTGCATATCTGAGGTTATTGAGATTTCTCCCGGCAATCTTGATTCCCAGCTTGTGTTTCTTCCCAGCCCAGCGTTTCTCATGATGTACTCTGCATATAAGTTAATAAGCAGGGTGACAATATACAGCCTTGACGTACTCCTTTTCCTATTTGGAACCAGTCTGTTGTTTCATGTCCAGTTCTAACTGTTGCTTCCTGACCTGCATATAGGTTTCTCAAGAGGCAAGTCAGGTGGTCTGGTATTCCCATTTCTTGAAGAATTTCCCACAGTTTCTTGTGATCCACACAGTCAAAGGCTTTGGCATAGTCAATAAAGCAGAAATA
>NW_020867584.1:0-34204 GCF_003369695.1 Bos indicus x Bos taurus | reverse complement strand
TGTGCAAAGTGAGACAATGTAGATGTCTTTTATTGAGAACATGTATGTTTACAACAAGTCATCAATTCACTTGTGCATTATCAAGCCAATAGTTACTTTCTCAATTAAATTCAATTCTTTAAAAAATAAAGTCCTTAGCAAGTGACTGAAAATCTCTGTAAAATATATAACTCAGTCATCCATCCTCTGAATCCATATGTCTGTCCTGTGATATTTTAATAAAGTGTTCTTTCCAGTATACAACCGAAAAGAGATACAGCATTATCCCACGAACCTCCAGCTTTCAAAAGAAAGTGAGAGCAAAACCATGAGTAAATACTTTTCCTATGTGTTATATTTCTTTAAGAAACAAAGAAGTTTACAAGCCTTTGGAATTTTTTTTCAAAAAGTTGTACTTTTTTATTTTATAAAATAAATAGGCTTATTTTATTGTTCTTTCTTAGATAAGACAATGATCATATGGATCCCTTTCAATTTCTTTTTTCCATGTAGTGGTTTAATTAGGTCTAGTGTTGAGAAATGTTCTTCTTTTTAAATTTGAAATATCCTACTTCAGAGATATAAAAGAATGGGAAATAAGATTTCCTCTTCTCATTTATTACTGCAAGCACAATGAAACCACACCACCATTCAATCTAACTAAAGACACCAAGCTGAGGTATAACGAATTTGTATTAATGGCTGTGAAGTCTAATATTATTGTCATCATATTTATTAAAGCTCAATGCCTTTAGGGAAAACCTAGGTGTTTCTATGTAGCAAATTGGAAAAGTTTACAGCTGTTACAAGGGATCAGATGCCTGTTCTCCAAACCTTTGTTTGCAGCATAAGTAGTAAGAGTCAGGATGACTAAAACACACGCACACCCACCAACTAACCCCATGAGCCCCAGGATTGTATTTTCTGATTCATATAAAATATCTTTCAAAAGTATTATGAGTTTCTTCAGAATGCCTTTGTATGACCGCTAAGAAAATGTAAATACAGTATGTTACTGAAAACATATGAAGTTGAGAAATGAGAACTCTACTCAGTACTCTGTGATGACTTTAATGGGAAGGAAATCCAAAAGAGCGGGGCTATCTGTATACATATAGCCGATCCACTTGCCATGTGCTCATGCTCAGTCACTTCAGTCGTGTCCGACTCTTTGCAAACCCCCCTGGACTGTGGCCTGCAAGGCTCCTCTGGGGCCTGGAGTGGGTTTCCATGCCCTTCTCCATCTTCCCCACCCAGGGATCGAACCCGGGTCTCCTGCGCCTTCTGCATGGCAGCAGATTCTTTACCACTGAGCCACCAGGGAAGTCACTTTGCCATATAGCAGAACTAAAACAACTTGTAAGTAAAGCAACTATATTCCAATAAAAAGACAATTTTAATGGCGGTTCTACTACACTGATTCACAAAAAATGTTCAGGAAATCTAAACAATAATTATGTCTACTATTTATCTTATTTCTTTTTTTTATGACAATGCTAATCCAACATTCCAAGGCCAACTTAAACAACACGGTTTTTTAGGTTTTTCAAGAACCTTAGAACAATTTTGCTTCAAAGGGAATAAGAAGTGTGAACACCAAAAAGGTGAAAAGAATGCCCAATAGATTGTGAACTAATGAGTGAAAATTAAAACTGGAAAAAAATGAATAAATACATTTTCCATGAGAACTGAGAGTGAAACGAGGGAACTTAAGTCTCCCCCGCCTCTTTCTCAGTACTCACGTGATTTAGGAACCTTTGGATTTCCCAAAGACCAGAAATGAAGTTGCATATTTCCATTTAACAGGAAAAAGGGGGCCTAACAGGCAGTGAATGCAGGAGCATTTGATGTAACAGGAATGGAGCTTGGGATTTGGAAGCTGACAGATCAGCATTTCACTCCCAGTTCTGAAAATTACTGGCTGTGAGATTTGTGACAGTCACTTGAACTTGGCTTAAAGTGATCTCACAGCAATAATATTTCCACCATTTAGGATTGGGGATTATTATTACTACCATTTAAAGTAAAAATAATAAAATTTACTGTATATGAAATACTTGTTTAATATTTGCAAGTATATGAGGATGCAGGTTGATATATTTTCCCTCATTATATAGATGACAAAAGTCATTTACAGACAGACCAGCAGCAAGATTACATAGCTAGCAAGGGGAAAAACCTGTATGGAAACTCATTAGTATGGTTTAAGAACTCATGTGCTAGAATACTTTGCTCTGCTGTCACTAATGTATTAACAAATAGATGAATAATTTTAAATAGCAGGTGCTAAATAAAGGATGTTTAATTATACGTAGACGCTATCTTAACTTTTAGCACTTATAAAATGACTGGCACATAATAAGCCACCCTCATATTAATGTACAGATGATTAATGGGTTATAACTAATACATTCAGTTAAACATCGAACCAACTTACATTTTAATTTAAAAGTCTCTTAGGAATTTTTAGTAAAAAAGCTATTAGTGACTTATAATTAAAATATTGACATCTGTAAAATAAAAGAAGCATTTTATATATTTTAGGGATTGGGGATATGTTATGCCTAAAGTAAATCTGAACATTGATGTTGCAATATCATTAGGAACTTTAATGCACCTGGGCAAAACCTCTCCTCATACATTGTGCAAAAGTCAGTATCAGTCAGCTTTCATGCAAACAGTAATAAATTTGACCTCATCGGCTCGTCATGAAAGAAATCCACTTATCTATGAAAAGTGCTCTTTCATAGTATATATGCACGAAATGTATGCACTTAAAAGGCATATCCACAAAAGTGGCGTGCCTTCTGCAACAAAGCGTAAGTTGTTTGTGTAAACTGAACTTCTTTCTCTAGTACCCTGAAGAATTGCTTGGTTGAAAGTGCAGTTAGTTTGAAGAAAATATTTAGCTTCTTATTTTCCTTTTGCTTTTGGAAATAGCAGTGTTAGTCTGGAATTAGAGATAAAGACTAGTTTTTATCACATGCAAACCACAAGAAGAAGAAAGGACTGCTATTTCTTGTATCTTCCATCATCTGAGCTACCACATGCTTGTTACACTTTTCAAATTAACTGAAAATTATAGTCTTTTAAATAAACTAAAGCTAAAAACCTTTATGATTTTTTAAAGAAGTGTTGTTTTAAAATATTTGTATATACTCTGTGTTTACTGAACTGGAGCAAAATAGTAAATATTCACACGTGTACTTGCTTACATAACCTTTCTTCTTATTTTTATTTTAAATTGTGTATGGGTTTTTATAAGGGCTGCACCAGTACAAGCCAAATATACCAATACATCAATTATCAACTTTTTAGTAAAAATATAGAAAATATTAGTTTTATTATTCTTCTCCTTAATTTTGAGAGAAAATCTAAGTAAATTTTAAGAATTCCATAGTGACGGTAAATAAGTAGATGTTCCCTTACGTTGAGAAGTTCTAGACAGATTTGTTTCATCTGATGTGGGGGGATACGTTTCTGAAGCATGCTGATCTGAATCACTCCAGTAGGCTTTATAGCTTCTAAGTGAGGCCCCCACAGCTTCCTTCGAAGACCATTAGCCTCTGCCGACTGATGATGCATCGAAATCAAGTGCCCATCTGTGGGCATCAACCAAAAAAAGAAGTTCAGTTCCACAGATTTATCTTTACCTCATCAAAATCACTGGGAGTGTTTACGAACAAACCGTTTATCCCCTTTCTTGGGGCCCATAGAATTAAAATTGTCTGTCTCACTGATTTGCTGTTGAATGGGGTTTAGAAGAAAAGTGGACCGGGCCGTAAAGTGACAGAGTCCAGGTCTAATACCGCCTGCGCAGGGAACCATCTGTCCTCTGCAGGATCATCTCACCCTCTCCTACCTGTAGCTGATCTGATGTTGAGTTCCAGAAAGCAGGCCTAATGCTTCCAGATCCTAATCTCGCTAATAATAATTGTCACACTTGTTGGCATTCCTTTCATGAGTCATCATTATCAACAATTAGAGTGATTGTCGTGCTTTCTGCAAAGCTGCCTGTAGAAATGTGGACTTTGCGGTGAACAAAACTGATTTTTAAAGACTTAAAAGAATGGCTCGTGATCAAATTGGTAATAAGTGACTCTGCAGATATTTAAACTCAAAATGGTCTATGGAACCACATGCTCTGACTTTTCTTCTGCTTACTGTGCAGCTGAAGGGTCCTAGATGTTATTGGAGAGAAATAATTTGATCAAGTCTCCTAAAAATTGACACTTGTAATCTACCTCTACAAGGCTCAAATTAATAGCCTCTGCAGTTGCTAAACTTCAACACCCTGAAAGGAGTTCAAGGTAGAGATCAGAAATGAGGTGCTCTGTGCTGTGGGACAGACTGGCAGAACAGATCTTCATATAGTTAGATATTTCAGGAGATTTCATGAGCCCAATTCCTCTGTCTCCTCATATCTGGAAAAAACACTAAAATCCTTCATGGCGAGCTCTGCTCCTGACTAGCAGAAACCTTCATGAGGCTAGCAGAAACTTTCTGCAAAAAAACGTATGTGCTCGATTGCATGTCCTCTCCCTTCATGAAAATCACTCACATACTGACCTTCCCCCTTGCCTCTTCAGAGTAGTTTCTCAGGGACATTGGAAATGCTGTCTCCCAGGCTATAGTCTCAATTTGCCTGGATAAAACTTAAGTCATACGTCTCATGTTTTGCATTTTTTTTTCAGTCAACAATACCACACCTTCAAATTCCAAAGCTAGCAATGTACTCTAACTAAATGAGATATTCATTTGGTAAAATGCACCAGAAATAACATCGGCTGAAACAATAATACTGGATGAACATAAATGTAAAACTCTTTATAATGACTTGATCAAAAAGTGACTAGAGATGTTTCTCTCTGTGAAGTTGACATCTTTCTAAGAAACATAGCTAGTGTTAGATTATATAACAAATAACTACACAGAAAAGGTCAAGAGCATATGTATACCTTTCTTTTGGACAACTGTTAGAGACACACACACACACACGCATGTGCACACACAAATAAAGCATGTGATGTCACCTTTGAATCTAAAGGCTAAGAACATATTTTGCCTGATATTTTGAATAAGCAATAACCACACTAGATAGACAGAATGGTAGGTGCGTGTCATAGCTACAAAATGGAATTTCATGCAATCATTTAAAATACACGGTAGAATCTGTTTTAATGATCTGAAAAAATATTCATGATATATAATTCCAAATTTAAAGCTTCAGGATATAAAAACTAAATATAGCCTATGTTTATACTTACATAAAATGCACATATTAACATACACATTTAAAAACACTTGAAGAAAACAAAAAGATGCATTCAATGACTCTCATTGGTTTGAAAAAGTCTATTTTTTTCAAGTTTTACACATTAACTTTTATGCTATTCCCTATTTTTCCAAGTTTTACATATGACTACTATAAATTTCATTATAAGTAAAAGAAATGCTACACAACATTTCAGGATCCTAAAATTCACCATATATAGATTATAAATAAGTTTGTCCCTTACAATCTATAACCTTTTTTCTAAAATCATCAGAATTTAATAACTTCATACTTATTTAAATTTTCTTATCATTAAGTATTTCAAACAAGACATAATTGGATTTTACCTTCTATTTATGAATATGGCAGTGGCTTGGCTAAGCAATATTGCAATTTATTGTATCTTGGTTTTGGTTCGAATTTTCACAATGATAAGGAATTAAATGAAAAGCTTGCTCCAAGGCAAAATGCTATTGTTTAAATGAAAAGATGGTCACACTTTAGCCATTAGCATATAATGACATTTGAATTAAATATTTTATAATCAAAATCAAGGTAAAATAAGGCAGAATAAAATATGTAGAAGTTAGATATAAAGTCAGCCTGATTCTTCTTCTTCTTCTTCTTTTTTTTTTTTTTACTATTACTTTACTAGAATTGATGGTTTTGAACTGTGGTGCTGGAGAAGACTCTTGAGAGTCCCTTGAACATCAAGGAAATCAAACCAGTCCATCCCAAAGGCAATCAGTCCTGAATATTCATTGGAAGGACTGATGCAACAGCTCCAATACTTTGGCCACCTGATGCGAAGAGCTGGCTTATTGGAAAAGACCCTGATGCTGGGAAAGATTGAAGGCAAAAGGAGAAGGAGGCAGCAGAGTTCAACAGAATCACCAACTCAATGGACATGAATTTGAGCAAACTCCAGGAGATGGTGAAGGACAGGGAGGCCTGGCTTGTTGCAGTCAGTGGGGTCAAAAAACAAATCAGACATGACTGAGTGAGTGAACCAGAACAGCCTTCTTTATGGTCCGACTCTCACAACTGTACACGACTCCTGGAAAAACCATTGCTTTGACTATACGGACTTTGTCAGCAAAGTGATGCCTCTGCTTTTTAGTGCATTGTCTAGGTTTGTTACAGCTTTTCTTCCGAAGAGCAAATATCTTTTAATTTCATGGCTGCGTCACCTCCCTAGTGATTTTTGAGCCCAAGAAAATGAAATCTGATACTGTTTCCACTTTTCCCCATCTATTTGCTATGAAGTGATGGGACCGAATGACATGATCTTTGTTTTTTTAATGTTGAGGTTCAAGCCAGCTTTTCCCCTCTCCTTTTTCACCTTCATCAAGAGGCTCTTTAGTTCATCTTTGCTTTCTGCCACTAAAGTGATGTCATCTGCGTATGTGAGGTTGTTGACATTTCTCCTGGAAAACTTGATTCCAGCTTGTGCGTCATCCAGCCCAGCATTTCACATGATGTGCTTCTGAAATGTGTCAGAGAAGACTCCTGAGAGGCCCTTGGACTGCAAGGAGATGCAACCAGTCCATTCTGAAGGAGATCAGCCCTGGGATTGCTTTGGAAGGAATGATGCTGAAGCTGAAACTCCAGTACTTCAGCCACCTCATGAGAAGAGCTGACTCATTGGAAAAGACTCTGATGCTGGGAGGGATTGGGGGCAGGAGGAGAAGGGGACGACAGAGGATGAGATGGCTGGATGGCATCACTGACTTGATGGATGTGAGTCTGGGTGAACTCCGGGAGTTGGTGATGGACAGGGAGGTCTGGCGTGCTGCGATTCATGGGGTCACAAAGAGTCGGACATGACTGAGCAACTGAACTGAACTGAAATCTTAAAAGGCAGGGTGACAATATACAGCCTTGATGTGCTCGTTTCCCAGTTTTGAAACAGTCCATTGTTCCATGTCCAGTTCTAACTGTTGTTTCTTGTCCAGCATACAGATTTCTCAGGAGTGCAGGTTAGGAGGTCTGGTATTCCCATCTCTTTAAGAATATTCCAAAGTATGTTTTGATACCCACAGCCAAAGGCTTTAGCACAGTCAATGAAGCAGAACAAGATGTTTTTCTGGAATTCTCTCTTTTTTTTTTCCTATGATCTAATTGATGTTAGCAATTTGGTCTCCTGTTCCTCTGCCTTTCTAAATCAAGCTTGCACATCTGGAAGTTCTCGGTGAATGTACTCCTGAAGCCTAGCTTGAAGGATTTGAGCATTACCGTGTTATCATGTGGTGTGAGCACAATTGCACAGCAGTTAGAAAGAACGTTTTTGGCAGTGCCTTTCTTTGGGATTGAAATGGAAACTGACTTTTCCAGTCCTGTGACCATTGCTGAGTTTTCCAAATTTGCTGGTGTAATGAGTGTAGCACTTTAACAGCATTATCTTTTAGAATTTGAAATAGCTCAGCTGAATTCCATCACCTCCAACAGCTTTGTCTGTAGTGATGCTTTCTAAATCCAACACTCTTCACACTCCAGGATGACTGGCTCTAGGTGTGTAAGCCCACCACCTGGGATTAGGTTTCCCGTAAGAAACTGTAGGAAAGATTCCATACCACAATAACTACTCACCCTTCTTGAAGAAACTACCAAAATTATAGTTCAGAGTTTAGTTTACATAAATTACTCCTGCAAGCTGGAGGTTCTCCAAACTATTGCCATTTCAACATGTATTTCTGTGATATTCGGCACATTCGTCTCAGTCACTCCTCCACTTCCTTTTCTTCCACTCAGGTCTACCCGAGGTGCCCCCAAGAATCCCCTTCACCACCTTCTCAATACGGCTGTCTCTTTATGATAATGCCTTCCTTGCAAATTTCTCAAATGAAGTTGTTTTTTATTGTTTGGTTTGCTTTTCATTGTTTACCCAAACTTCCTCTTATCTCCAGATCAGGGCTTTAGCTCCACCAAGACAAACTGATCTTATTTCCATTGCTTCTTCAAAACCATCATCTCAACCCCCTACTTTACCCTTGGCTTCAAGTCATTCAACAAAGCCCTGAGATTCTCTCTCATACACTGAATCCACTGCCCATGGTCATCACCTACCTGAAGTATGAATTCTGAGCATGATCTTCTCATCTTTAATCTTGTTTTTCATCTTTTTTACTTAAGTAATCCCAAGTATCCTAGCATTTATTCCATTGCCTTGAGTTCTTTTTTTTTTTAATTTGTGATATTTTATTTATTTTTAAAATGTTTTAAATTTATCTATTTTAATTGGAGGCTAATTACTTTACAATGTTGTGGTGGTTTTTGCCATACATTGGCATGAATCAGCCATGGGTGTACATGTGTCCCCCATCCTGAACCCCCCTCCCACCTCCCTCCCCATCCCATCCCTCAGGGTCATCCCAGTGCACCGGTCCTGAGCACCCTGTCTCATGCATCAAACCTGGACTGGCAATCTATTTCACAGATGGTAATACACATGTTTCAATGCTATTCTTTCAAATCAGCCCACCCTCACCTTCTCCCACAGAGTCCAAAAGACTATTCTATATATCTGTGTCTCTTTTGCTGTCTCACATATAAGGTTATCATTACCATCTTTCTAAATTCCATATATATGCGTTAGTATACTGTATTGGTGTTTTTCTTTCTGACTTACTTCACTCTGTATAATAGGCTCCAGTTTCATCCACCTCATTAGAACTGATTCAAGTATATTCTTTTTAATGGTTGAGTAATTGTGTATATGTACGACAGCTTCTAATTCATCCATCTGCCGATGGACATCTAGGTTGCTTCTGTATCCTGGCTATTATAAACAGTACTCAGTGAACACTGGGGTACACATGTCTCTTCCAATTCTTGTTTCCTTGGTGTGTATGCCCAGCAGTGGGATTGCTGAGTCATATCTGCCTTGAGTTCTAAAGGGTTTTTTCAATTATTTCAGTGATGATTTTCTCTGCTTTGTTGATTCAGGTTTTAAATGTCTTGATTGATGCTCCAAATTTCTTAACTTTTGTATGTTATCTGAGTGTTTTTCTTTTAATTCCTAAAAGAGTTATGAAAGATTTCCCTGTAGTTTTTGTTCACAGCCATTCATGGATTTTTCATATTATTTCATGTTTTTAATTTCAAACAACTATTTCCAGTTGAATTCCTGCATGAATTTCCTGTGCTGTGCTGTGCTCTGTTTAGTCGCTCAGTCATGTCCAACTCTTTGCCACCCCAGGGACTGTAGCCCGCCAGACTCCTCTGTCCATGGGAATCTCCGGGCAAGAATATGGAGTGGGTTGCCATGCCCTCCTCCAGGGGATCTTCCCAATCCAGGGATGGAATCAAGGTCTCCTGCATTGCAGGTGGATTCTTTACTGTCTGAGCCACCAGGGAAGCCTGGTCATGGGTGTGACGTATTTCTCATTTCTCCAAAGATATCAGTCCTAGTAGTTTCTGTGGGTTTGTTTTAAGCTTTGCATGAACTATGTCTTGTTTAGCTTGCTTTTTCTCCTGTGCGTTTTAGGGCTTTTATCTGCCCTTTGGGACCATGGTTGCCTGCTTATATTAAGAGTGCTCCTTTAAACCCAATGAGAGGTTTTCAGTGTGTGGGATGCATGGGACTGGTTTGTTTTAATCCCCACTGTAGGGTGATCAAGTTGATCATGTTTGGGAAACCCTTGTTGTTTTTGCCTGTGGGCACGTCCTTTGAGGCTGATCAGATGCCTGAGAGAGAGTCTGGGGAAATTACACAGCTGGATGCCAATGTCCTTAGAGCTAAATGACTGAAAGGGCTTGCAGATTACTGGCCTCAATATATGAATATTCAGTTAATCTTTATTTTCAGCAAGGTTTCCTTCTGTCAACCGTATCTTATATCCTTAGTTCAGAGACCCTTTGCTTCACCTTTTCTACAGAATAAATGCTAAGGCTTTTGTTTTAATAAAAGCTTCAGTGAGATATATCTAAGTACTTTTTTATTCACCCACCTACAATATACAAGTCATTATTTTATCATTTTCACAGAATTGTGCATCCGTCATCATAATCTAAATTTAGAATATTTTTGTCTCCCTCAAAAGCAAGCACATATTTTTTTAGTAATTGATCCCCATTACCCCCACTGCCCACCCTTAGTCCTTGGAAAATACTAGTCTATTTCTATATAGATTTGCGTAGTCAGCACATTTCGTATCAATGGAACCATATAAAATTTTGTCTTTTTTTTGATGGATTTCTTTCACTTAGCGTGAAGCTTTCACAGTTTATCCATGCTGTGGCATGTAACAGTATTTCCTTCTGCTTTACTGTAAAGTACTATTCTGACATGGATTTACCAAATGCTGTTTATTCGTTCCTGTGGAATTGATAAAAGGCAGTTCCCTGATACTGAGAAGCTAGAGAGGCTCTCCTGATGTCCAGCTGTTTCTTAGTCACACTTCCAGAAAATAATCACGATTCCAAAACAAGCAGTGCTACCAGTTCCTGCATCCTCGAAACATTCTGTGTGATGACTTGGCTTACTTTGCACCTTTCACTTGCCCCCTTAAAAGAGAGCTTTTTTCACTTCATATAGTTCAAGGATCACTTTTTTTTTTTTTCCAACTGAAGTTTAGCTTCCACAGTTTTATTGTTTTCTTATATTGCTTTCACTTTGACCTTATTGATTTATGTCTTTTGAAAATCCCTTTACCAACCTTTAGTGGTTTTCCGAGTAAGCAATATAAATGCATTTTTTTCCTACATATAATAGTAACTCAGAAATCTAGCTCAGGTACATTTTACTACCTATCGTTCTCATCTATATATGTAGACACTATTTAAAAATGGATGTGCATATATACCTACAAAATAGTATAAACCATTCTTTGTAAATATCTCTGCAATTTATTGCTTGTATCTCTCTGATATCATCAAGTAAGTTTCTTTGTGCCAAACTAAAGTTATTCTACACTTCAAAAATGGGTTTATCATTGATACAGATATTAAAATGACCTTCAGTCAAAGTAGCTGGCTATTCACCTGTTATCAATTTGAAAGTGTGCATTCTTCAAAATATTGCTTATTTTATTAATTATCAAGTGTATATTTCATCATTAAATTGTGAATAGAAGAATTACAATGTTGAATATCTCTCATCCAGTGAATAACTGTGTGACATTAGTATGAGAAAAAATATAGTATATTTCTTTAATAAGATGCCTAGAGATCACAACTCCACAAATCCACTTTACTCATACTAATATTCTTTTGTAAATACATGACTTAACCTCTAAGTTTCAATTTCATCCTCCATAGAATTTGTATTGATTTACAAATAAACTCATTGCAAAGCTTCCAAAAGAGGAAAATGATACTGACCTGCAGTATGGTTATGAAGGAAAGCTAGTCATTAGGCAAACATTACCTCACATGCTGCTAGACACATACCAGTAAGTATATGCACTAAAATAACTCTTCAGTTGTATACAGCTGTGGCTATAAGCTCTGGCAAAGGAGATGGTTCATGTCAGAACTTACTCACAGTTGATTTTTGGCAATGTCCTGTTCTCTGCCTTCATTTCTAGTCTTCTAAAATTGAGGTGAGAAGATTATTTACTCCATAGTGTTTTTATTCATATAAAAATTTTCAACAATCCTCAGCTCAATAAATATTCAATATTAATACTAGGAATAATTGAACATATCATAATTGTAATGTTCCTTAAGGAAATATTAAGATAAAAGGCATTCGTATTTAAAAACCATGGAAATGTTATGGGCCTTAAGACTAACCCTAAGTTAAAGTATCCAACTATATCACTTACTAGTTATAGACTAGAGCCAAGTTTCCTAACCTTTCTGAACCAAAATACTCCACTAGGTCATTAGCTCATTTCAGTTCAGTTTAGTTCATTTCATTCGCTCAGTCGTGTCCAACTCTTTGCTACCCCACGAATCGCAGCACGCCAGACCTCCCTGTCCATCACCAACTCCCGGAGTTCACTCAGACTCATGTCCATCGAGTCAGTGATGCCATCCAGCCATCTCATCCTCTGTCGTCCCCCTCTCCTCCTGCCCCCAATCCCTCCAAGCATCAGAGTCTTTTCCAATGAGTCAACTCTTCACATGAGGTGACCAAAGTACTGGAGTTTCAGCTTTTGCATCATTCCTTCCAAAGAAATCCCAGGGCTGATCTCCTTCAGAATGGACTAGTTGGATCTCCTTGCAGTCCAAGGGACTCTCAAGAGTCTTCTCCAACACCACAGTTCAAAAGCATCAATTCTTCGGCGCTCAGCTTTCTTCATAGTCCAACTCTCACATACATGACCACTGGAAAAACCATAGCCTTGACTAGACGGACCTTTGTTGGCAAAGTGATGTCTCTGCTTTTCAATATGCTATCTAGGTTGGTCATAATTTTTCTTCCAAGGAGTAAGTGTCCTTTAATTTCATGGCTGCAGTCACCATCTGCAGTGATTTTGGAGCCCTGAAAAATAAAATCTGACACTGTTTCCACTGTTTCCCCATCTATTTCCCATGAAGTGATGGAACCAGATACCATGATCTTCATTTTCTGAATGTTGAGCTTTAAGCCATTTATTCAGCAATTATTTATTTGATAACTTTGATGTGTGAGGATGGATGCAGTCTATGATCCAGAAAAGTAGTGGCAAACAGATAAACTATTTCTTGGTTCATGTGTTGTTCAGAAGGCTAAATAGGTTAACTTATGGAAAAAGCAAATATAAGTATCATTTTCTATTTCCCTATTTTCCTTATGTTTATTACAATTAAATCTGATAGCTTATACCAGATCATATTACTATAAAATAATATCAGCTCAAAATATATAAAAGAAGTAATTTAGTTAATCTCCCTGTGTTTTTTAAAGCTAATATAGATAATTAGAAATAATTTAGGTAATAGTATTTTTAAAAGCAGCAGTTAGGGCATAACACTGACAGCAAGAGCAAAAAGACTCAGAATATGAGTTGCCAAACATAAAGCATGTCAATATCATCATTTTCCTAGAGAACATTTACAAAGATGGCACATTACCTTTATCTATAGAGTCATGGTTGGTAAACTATTTCTGTAAAGAGCCAGATAGTAAATGCAAAGAGTAAATATTTTCTAATTCGAACCACATAAAATCTCATTGTATATTTTTTCAACTCTTTAAATGTGTAAAATCCATTTTTAGCTCACAGATCACATGAGTCAGCCATAGGCCAGGTTTGGTCTGAGACTACTGACTGCTATTACAAAACAGTTTTTGAATGCTATTCAATTCATAAGTGGCTAAAACCACTCATAAAGAGCCCCCCAAATAAGCCAAATCTCACTTTTCAACAAGGATAACTCATCAGCTAATCATCTATTTAACAGATAGGTATTCAGTACCTACTAAATGTGGAGGAGGAAATGGCAACCCACTCCAGTATCCTTGCCTGGAAAATCCCGTGGACAGAAGAGCCTGGTGGGCTGCAGTCCAGGGGGTTGCAAAGAGCTGGATGTGACTGAGCATATGCACACACACACACACACACACCTACTAAATGACAGGTTATTTTGGTGGTGGGGTTGTGCTTTGTGGATGGTTCAAATATAAATATAAGCAAATATCATTCAGGGTAAAATTGCTAAAATCTGAATAAAATATAAGATATTGTAAGGAGAGAAGCTGTAAAATCCGTTTCAGTGTTGACAGAGAAGAAAAGTATCTGGAGGAAGTGATGTCTAAATGAAGACTGGAGGACTCAGGGAGAAGAGACAAAAGTCAAGTACAGTATTTGATAGATGAGAGAGAACTCGGCATGGCTGCTGAAAGAAAAAAGAGCTTCTTCTGTCTAAAGCATTCATGGTGAAAAAGAGAGGCATAGTGGAGTAATAAATGAGGCCAGAACGTTAGGCAACAAACAGACCGTGGATCTCATAAGTCATATTTTGTTGTTGTTTTACAATCTCCAAGTTGTGTCTGACTCTTCTTGACTCTGTGGACTGCAGCACGCCAGGCTTCCCTGCCCCTCAGCATCTCCCAGAGTTTACTCAAACTCATGCCCATTGAGTCGGTGATGCCATCCAACCATTTCATCCTCTGTCATCCCCTTCTCCTCTTGCCTTCAATCTTTCCCAGCATCAGTATCTTTTCCAAGAGCCAGATGTTGACATCAGGTGGCCAGAGTACTGGAGCTTCAACTTCAGCATCAGTCCTTCCAAAGAGTATTCAGGGTTGATTTCCTTTAAGATTGACTGGTTTGATCACCTTGCTTTCCAAGGGACTTTCAAGAGTCTTCTCCAACACCACAGTTCTAAAGTATCAATTACTCAGTGTTCTGTCTTCTTTATTGCCCAGCTCTCATATCTGTACATGACAACTGGAAAGACCATAGTCTTGACTATAGGGACGTTTGTCAGCAAAGTGATATCTTTTCGTTTTAACACACTGTCAAGTATTGTCATAGCTTTCCTGCCAGGAGGCAAGCGTCTTCTGATTTCATGGCTGCAGTCACCCGCAATGATTTTAGAGCCAAAGAAGAGAATCTGTCACTGCTTCCACCTTTTCCCCTTCTATTTGTCATGAAATGATTGGACCAGATATCATGATCTTAGTTTTTCCAAAACTGAGTTTTAAGCTGGCTTTTTCACTCTCCTCTTTTGCTAATTCCCACCCATTTTAGTTTACTGATTCCTGAGACGTCAATGCTTACTCTTACCATCTCCTGCTTGACCGTGTCCAATTGTCCTTGATTCATGGACCTAATATTCAAGGTTCCTTTGTAACACTGTTCTTTACAGCATTAGAGTTTACTCCATCACCAGACACATCCAGAACTGAGTGTCATTTCTGCTTTGACTCAGTCGCTTCATTCTTTCTGGAGCTATTAAGGAGTGTAAACTTCATCCTGCCAACAGTGGAGGAAGCATTAATGGATGTTAAGCACATGAAAACTATTAGCAGATACTCACTTTGGAAAAGACCTCAGAAAAAAGTGTGGACAGCAGAACTATTCAAGAAGCAGAATGGATAGGCCTTTGTGATTACATGAAAGTTTTTATGTGATAACAAGACCTATGCCCAGTCATGTAACTTTTGCTTCACTGAGGTCAACTTCATGTTATGCGCAAACTGTTCCTATCCACTCTTCTGCATTTTCCCAGATTGCTTTCCCTGGCAGAATTCCTCCTTCACCTGCATTAACCTCTTTAAATCCGATCTGTTCTTTCCATGCCCTGTTGTATCCCTTGCTCTTTAAAATTGAAACCATCTTAGTTCAAAGTTGATTAAATTTTAATTTTTCTCAACACAAAGAAGTCATCAAAATCGAGCCATGACTATTCTCTGCATTCTGTTTATCTTCCTACCATTCAGGCAGTGCTGACTCACACATGCAGGCATATACTCACTGACAAATGGGCAGGTCTATAGGTCACTGCGCACTAGCCTGACCAGCTGCGACCTGCAGGCCACGGCCTGTGAAACACTCACTAGTGAGGGATTCCCAAACACTCCTATAGATGAATCTATTGTCTGACAAAACTTTCACTCAGAGATCTTTTTCCTTAACTTATTCAAAATCTTTCACATATTTTAGATATATCTGATTCTTGTATCCATACAACTCATTTGGTTCACCCTCATGTCTCTCTGGGACAGCTATAATACTATATTAATTGATATCTCTCCACACTGATCTTTGTTTTGTCCCAATTTTTTCCTTCATATTGAAGTCAAGATATTTTAATAGATGTTAAATCTTGTCAGTCCTTGGCTTAAAGCTTGTGGTGCACTGGGTGTTTAATGCATCTCATGATTTTCAAACTTACGGAGTCCTCACACGCTGGGCAACATTACCTGGAGCTGCGGTTGATGATCGGTCCCAGGGCTTTCTGTCCTTCAGTCCCAATGAACTCTGCTCCTTTTCACTTCAGGAATGTTACCTAAATTACTGTTTCTGCCTACTGCATTCCCTCCTCAAGTATTTGCCCCTTAGCTTTGGCTCATCCTTTTGGTCTTCAATTAAATATTAGTTCTCATGAAAGTCCTCCTTGATGTGTTCAATTCTGAGACATGTTCAAATATTTCTGAGATCTAGACTCATCTTTCAAATGGCATGTACATTCAAAGTAGTAGTTTCTTTTTTCTTCTATTTTCAAAAATATTCTGTGTTATTAAATCAAGGGTACATCGGGCTCTTTGATTTTAAAGGCATTCTGTTTCTGCAGCCATCCCAGGGGTGCTAGGCCCATGCACATGCACTCTGTCTCCAGACCTTAGCACAAGACTGAGTCTGACAGGTGGAGAGTTACTAAATACTCATTCCTTACAGAATAATCCCATTGCTTTTCATTCTCTTCAGAGGCAAATCTATGGTACTGAAAGTGATACAGCTCTATTAGGCTTCCTGGGACCTTGATGATTTAGGAAAGTTTGTTTCAAATCCACAATTTCAAAACATGAGAGAATCTAGAACTTTCCAGTATCTTTATTCACAATCTGTGCTTCTTCATTGGCTCGAATGCTTAGATTATTTGTATCCACAACTTGTTGTAAAACTCAATCGAACACTCTTAATAGGCATTCATTCCCAGAAAATATGTCTTGATTTTTTTTTAATTTATTTTTTAAATTTTATTTTATTTTTAAACTTTACAATATTGTATTAGTTTTGCCAAATATCAAAATGAATCTGCCACAGGTATACCTGTGTTCCCCATCCTGAACCCTCCTCCCTCCTCCCTCCCCATACCATCCCTCTGGGTCGTCCCAGTGCACTAGCCCCAAGCATCCAGTATTGTGCATTGAACCTGGACTGGCGACTCGTTCCATACATGGTATTATACGTGTTTCACTGCCATTCTCCCAAATCTCCCCACCCTCTCCCTCTCCCACAGAGTCCATAAGACTGATCTATACATCAGTGTCTCTTTTGCTGTCATTGCAGCACTGTTTATGATAGCCAGGACATGGAAGCAACCTAGATGCCTATCAGCGGATGAATGGATAAGAAAGCTGTGGTACATATACACAATGGAGTATTACTCAGCCATTAAAAAGAATACATTTGAATCAGTTCTAATGAGATGGATAAAACTGGAACCTATTATACAGAGTGAAGTAAGCCAGAAGGAAAAACACCAATACAGTATGTCTTGATTTTTAATCTCTTAGTTTGATTAGAAGTTCATGGCATGGAGGTGGAGATTCTTCACACTATTCATCACAAAAGACTCTGTCAATCACTGGGCTTCCTCCTATGTCATCAACCTCATTATAAACCTGGGATACCAGTAGCTGTCTCACAGAACCCTTGGACCTGCCTTGACTTTGAGTTTGAAGAGAACCAAGTTCACCTCTCCTGAGAAAACCGAAACTCTTAAGGACAGTAAAGCGAAGAACATGAATTTTACAATGAAACAGATCTGAGTTGCACTTCTAGGTCTGTCATTTACTCACGATGTAATTTTTGGCGAGTTGCCTAATATCTTTAAACAACGGTTTCTTCAAACGTCAAATGACATGGAAAGACTTTTCACCTACGTTTGTTGTAAAGATTAATGAGCTGGTATATGGAGCGTACCAAGTGTGGTGGCCATCACGCAGTAGTCATTTAATAGTAATACAGCTATGAATGGGGAATGCTTTACTGAACTATCTAAAAACACACCAAAAAAAAAAAAAATGAATTCAGGATAATAACTATGGGTGGGAAATTTTTCTAGTCAGTAGAGATGTTTTCCCAATATTTTATACACAACGTCCCTCCTTTTATCCTATGTATCCTTGAATATTGAAGGTACCATTAACCTCCAAGAGCAGTGGACAATTAGTGCAATAACTCATGGTATTCAGCCATGTTTCAAAAATAAAAGTTTAAAATTAATGCCATAAGTTATTAGCTATTATGTTTAAATAATAGCCATTGGTTTTTGCATTATGTTCCAATAATAGCATTAGCTATTAATCCTCTTATATTTAAAAAAATTAAGGGTTTCCTTAGCAAATTAGCAAATGCAAGAAAATGAAATCAGCCTTACACTATAATTTTATTTCACAGCATGAGAGCTGTGCTGCAAATAGTCTTGTATAGGCATCTGGCCTCTAGTTTCAGAACTCTGCTAATAAGCTCTCTATGAACAGAATCAAGCTTTCAAAGCCTGAAGGATACATTTGTTCTGATATGGATTAAGATATAATTTTCAAAATGATGGTAATAAAACTTACCTTAATTACAGAGGTTTTGCTTAATCATTTCAAGTGTTCTTAATATTTCAAGACCCCACAGAATTTAAGAGAGTTACATTTGGTGTAGAATTTAAAGTGAATACGATTGATAAAACTCATTTAATAGAAATGTAGAATCAATCTGTCCAGACTGTCTGTTGAGTCCTTCTTATGTTCCAAAACCTTTGCTAGGTGACTTTAAAATAGTTTTAAGCAAAGCAGACAACATCCCTGTTATTACAATCCAGTAGGGTGAAAATTTGGCTGTCAGAGTTCAAGACACAATAAGAGATAAAACCAGATGGTATAAAGGTAAAAATTAGCATATATACACACAATGTAATATTAATGAGACTTTGAAGCAAAGAAAATTCTTCCATTTGTGGCCACAAAAGACTTGAGGGGCATATACTAAATGACTGCAGCCAGAGAAAGACAAATAAACACTGCACAGTATGGCTTACATGTGGAACAGACAGTACGACGGTGCTTGTCGGGGCTGGTGGGGGGTAAACCTTGTTCAATCGCTCAGCCTGCCAGGCTCCCCTGTCCACAGCATTTCCCAGGCAAGGACACTGGAGCGGGTCGCCATTCTTCTTTCCCAAACCAAGGACTAAACCCGCATCTCCCGCATTGGCAGGCAGGTTCTTTCCCGCTAAGCCACCAGGGAAGCTTGGTAAGGGTAAGTAGGGAAAGGGAATAGGATATAAACGTTCATGACTGAAATTCAGGTAGAGTATATAGTAATATTTTTGGTACCAGTGCTCATTTGCTCAGTCGTGTCCGACTCTTTGCAACCCCATGGGCTGTAGCCCACCAGGCTCCTCTGTCGAAGGGATTCCCCAAGCAAGAAACCTGGAGTGGGTTGCCATTTCCTCTTCCAGGGGTCTTCCCAACCCAAAGATCAAACCTGCGTCTCCTGTATCTCCTACATGGCAGGTGGATTCTTTTCCACTGAGCCACCAAGGAAGTCCATTTTTGGTACAGCCTACAACAAAGAAAGTAGAGACAATTAACCAAAGCAGAAGCTATCTATGTATTATTATTAGAATTACCATGGAATGAGGAGCCTCTGGTCGTTTAGAGTCCATTCTTTTCTTATTCTGTTTGCACATTCATCCTGAAATCTGATAAATATATCTATCTTATCAAAAGATCCCCTGCTTTCCTCTTACAATCTTTCAGAATAATTGTGAAAAGAAAAATTATGTGTTCTTGCAGGTATTATTTGTTCTGGAGTGTCTCACAGGCTATGTCTTGAAAAGAGTAAGATTATGAAAAATCACCTTCTGGAAGGAAAAATTGGCTGTCTTAGGAGTAAGGTTTCAGACTATTTGGCTTTGTGCTACTTCTCATTTTTATTCCTCCTGTGCTTGCGCACCTTTATTCCACACTCTTCAGTATTAACATTTCCTCATCTAACGAAGAAATGCTGATTTGTTCACTTCAATCTCGGTATGGTCTACCATGGGCCACTTTAACAAATGTAGGAATACCAAGCCAGAGTATTTGAATTCAGCTCAAAAGAGGACACAGATATATAAAGAAATAATTGGAAAATATAGTGGGTACATAATTTGTGAATATAGAGGAGTAATTAAGGAAGGGGTTTTAAACTTGACTATGATAGTCCTGGTGTGTTGCTATATTATTTGCACCCGTAATCAATCCCACGGCACCTCTTGGTGTTCTAGTGACTTGCTGTGTTGTTGTTGCTATTGTTTAGTCACTAAGTCATCTCCAACTCTTTGGACCCCATGGACTAAAGCCCGCCAGGCTCCTCTGTTTATGAGATTTCCCAGACAAGAACTCTGGAGTGGTTTCCATTTCCTTCTCTAGGAGCTCTTCCCAACCCAGGAATCAAAACCCCATCTTCTGCTTTGGCAGGTGGATTCTTTATGGCTCATCCACCAGGAATTCTTGTTAAAAAACCCACCTGCCAATGCAGGTGACCTGACAGATGCAGGTTTGATCTCTGGGCCAGGGAGACCCCCTGGAGGAGGGCATGGCAAGCCACTCCAGTATCCTTGCCTGGAAAATCCCATGGACAGAGGATCCTGGCTGCCTACAGTCCATGGGGTGGCAAAGAGCCAGACACGACCAAAGAGACTTAGCACGCATGTACACCACCAGGGATACCCCAGGGACTTGCTGACCACACCGCAAATCTCCAAAGGCGGACTATTTCCTATTCTACCTCAAAATTGAACACCTTCAAATTTGTCAGTCTTTGGAATTCACTCCTTCTCCAAAGTAAGAAATAGAAACTTGCTTTCTGAGAATTTTTTGGGTTTCAGGCTCTGAAATTTCCTATAACCTTTGTTCATCATGTGGCAAAATGGCCAGCTTCTTGTTTCTCTTCTAACAAAAAGGCTTGTATGGCTCTCTTTTCTATGAAACCATTTCATTGCCCAAGTTATTTAGGCAAATATTAAAAACAATATCCTCTACCACTCTAGTTTATTAATAGAAGCCAGGATGGGTTCAACTGTCATATTAAAATGGAAAATGTGGTAGAGAGTTTGCTCTTATTTTTGTTAAACCACCCTCATAACTTGAATTTACTCCTTTTTAAATAATTAAACAGTGTAGTATCATTTAATGGAATTTTAGTGTTCCTAGTAAGTGGTATGCTGATCTCTGAGCATCAATCTGAGCTACATTAGAATAGGCATTGGGTTTACTTATTTAAACATTCAAAGGTGTTTGTAAACATGTCAGTAAATGGCCATCTTACTGAAAAGTGAAAGTTGTGCTATACTTTCTGGATGAAGAAATTGAGACAAAGAGTCATGCTAACTTACTGTGTTAAGGTACGTCAAAATACTCTAAAATGGACTCTTGAGCTATATAGTCACTAAAATACTGTTATCTGCTCACATAACAGGTCTGGGCACTTGCTGTAGGTGGCTTGTGCCTCTCTTCCATATAGTGACCCAGTGACCAGGCTTTGGAATTCCATTTTGGGAGAATTAGGCTGTCCTAGAACATTATCATTTTTGCATCATGTTTAAGAAAAAGAAGGATGTGGTTGAAATATAGGCATTCTCTAAAAAACCTGGAAATAGCTCACATAACTTCTGTTCATGTTCTGTTGGAAAGAAATAGCCACATGGACACATCTACTGAAAAAATCTTCCTAGACACTAGTTTACTTGGCCATTCAGGAGTGCCAGGCACCAATGACATGTGCTTTTTCCCTAATAAACTTTTTTTACATGGCTTTTAGGATTCCATACTCTCTTGAATGTATCCCTATCTCATTGGCTGTTCTTTTTCAGTCTCCTCAACTATTTTCTTCTCTTTGAACTCTTGAAGTTAGAATTGCCCAGGACTCAATCCCTGAATCTTTCATCTTCTTCATCTACAATCCTCGGTCCTTGGCTGATATTATCTCGATGTGTGGTTTCATATGTGATATGTGCTCACTACCCCCAGAAGTAGTCAACTCAGACCTCAGGCAAGAATTCTAGCCACTTTTCGTCTAACTCACCTAAACCTCCTCACTTGCCTGAGTAATGCATATCTCACCCTTCACATGTCCAAAACTTAAGGATGTTCTCCTTCCTTGAACCTGCTGTTTAGAAGGCCTTCCCCAGCACAACTGTTGACAACTCCATCCTTCCAGTTGCTCAGGCCGAAAAACAGAGTCCCTCACGTCATTTTCGCACCCCACATCTGATGCAGGGGAAGGTCTGTTTGACTCAACCTGAGTAAAAGGGGACTCCCAGCAATTTTCACCACTTTTGCTCAACTCAGCCTGGTTCAGAGCACCACCACGTCCTTCTAGGTTATTTCAATAACTTCTTGGACAATCTCACTATTTCTAGGTTACCTCCTATCACCTGTTCTCAACTCACCATCCAGAGTAATTCCTGTAAAAAAAAAAAAAAAAAAAGTCAATATTTTAATTGAGATTGTTTTATGGCTCAGCCCAAAATCCTGTAAATCCACCCTTTTCCAAACTAACCAAGCCATTTACAATGGAATATAAAGCCTAATGTACCCTAACCCCTGTTATTTTTCTAGTTGTTTGCTAACGCTCTTTGACTCCCAAGTTTGTCCTCTCAAAGGCTTTTTCTTGTCCTTGATACCCTGTGGCCATATCTGAAAAGGGCGTGGAGAAATGTTCCCCTGGAAGACCCACCTGCTTTTCACAGAGCCCTTCAGCTCTTGCATACTTGATCGCACAAAGACAGATTTAAGGCCTGAATAGTCACAGGCTTTTTAGGCAAAACGCAGTTTTACGTGGCAATCAAATTCCCTTGAAAACTTGGTAGTTTTCTGGCACATTTTTTTTTTCAACATCTTCTGTATGCTGGTGGCAAAATCAATTTTCTTTGCTAAACATTATTATTAGTTCCACCATATTTTTATTTATTTTAATCAGGATCTATTTTCAGTTCTCTTTTTAAACTTAATAGTAGCTATATCCTGAAGCTATGTGAGACAATGAACTTAAATTTTTTCAACCCTTTTCCCATTTTCTGGACTTTCTCTTTTCTTCCTTCTCTTTCCAAACCTGTCAATTTCCAGCTAACCTCATATCCTATAGCATCTTGCCAAAAGCTGTAAGCAGTAGTCAACAGATGGTGACCTGTTTTTTTCAACCATTTCCAATAGATCTAAAAGTTAAACATGTATTTGCTCTACCTTCTCAGTTATCTCATAAGCTTCCATGCTTCTCTATAGGTTCAGATGTAAAGATTCCACCTGCAATGCAGGAGACCTGGATTCCATCCCTGGGTCAGGAAGATCCTCTGGAGAAGGGAATGGCTACCCACTCCAGTATTCTAGCCTGCAGAATTCCATGGACAGAGGACCCTGGCAGGCTACAGCTCATGGAGTTGCAAAGAGTTGAACACGACTGAGTGACTAACAGTATATTATATGATAGTTTTGCCAAATATTCTCACAGCTTGACAGAGCTCTCTCACTCTCTAAACTTCAAAAATAATATTTGCTCTACCAACTAAATCAGAATCAATTTTGTTCTATCTTGTTGGTGACATACTCCTCCCACTGACCTAATATCAATTTCTGTAGGCACACCTTGCTTTATTGTGCTTTGTTTTATAGCGCTTCACAGGTTCTGTATGTTTTACAAATTGAAGGTTGTGGCAACCCTGCACTAAGCAAGCCTATCAGCATCATTTTCCCAAAAGAATTTGTTCACGTCATGTCTCTGAGCCACATTTCTGCAATGCTCAGAGTGTTTTAAACTTTATTATTTTTATGATTATATTTTTGTGGCAATCTGTGATCAAGGACCATTCATTTAACCACTGAAATTGTTTTGTGGTGCCATGAGTCATAGTTTTAGAAGACAGTAAACTTAAGCCACACGTGTTGTGTGTGTTCTGACTGCTCCATTGACGAGTCGGTCCTCTAACTCTGCCCCTCTCCCTGTTTCCCTGAGAAACAAGGAACAGCAATGTTGAAATGAAGCCAGTTCATAACCTCACAATGGCCTCCAAGTGCTCAGTGAAAGGAAGAATTGCACATCTCTCACTTAAGTCAAGAGCTAGAAATGAGTAAGCTTAGTGAGGAAGGCACATCAAAAGCCAAGGTAGGCTGAAAGCTAAGCCTTTTGCATGAATTAGCCAAGTTGAGAATGCAAAGCAAAATTTCTTAAATTTAAATTGCTAGTTCAGTAAACACAGGAGTGATAAAGAAAGCAAAATACTTTATTGCTGACATGGAGAGATTGGGTTGGTCTTTTTTCTAGACAACAAAAACATTCGCTTTAGCCAAAGCCTAACCCAGAGTTAGGGTTGCTGCTGCTAAGTCACTTCAGTAGTGTCTGACTCCGTGTGACCCCACAGACGGCAGCCCAACAGGCTCCCCCGTCCCTGGGATTCTCCAGGCAAGAACACTGGAGTGGGTTGCCATTTCCCTCTCCAATGCATGAAAGTGAAAAGTGAAAGTGAAGTCGCTCAGTGTCCGACTCTTCCCGACCCCATGGACTGCAGTCCACCAGGCTCCTCTGCCCGTGGGATCTTCCAGGCAAGAGTACTGGAGTGGGTTGCCATTTCCTAGGACCTTGCTAATCCCAAGTGAAAGTGAAAGTCACTCAGTCGTGTCCGACTCTTTACGACCCCATAGACTATACAGTCCATGAAATTCTCCAGGCCAGAATCCTGGAGTGGATAGCCTTTCCCTTCTCCAGGGGATCTTCCCAGCCCAGGGATAGAACCCAGGTCTCCTGAATTCCAGGTGGATTCTTTACCAACTGAGCCACAAAGGAAGCCCAAGAATACTGGAGTGGGTATCCTATCCCTTCTCCAGCTGATCTTCCCAGTACAGGAATCAAACTGGGGTCTCCTGTATTGCAGGTGGATTCTTTACCAACTGAGTTATCAGGGAAGCCCTTCTAATCCCAACTCTCCTCAATTCTGCAAAGGTTGGGGAAGGAAAGGAAGCAGTAGAAGAAAGTCTGAAGCTAGCAGAAGTTGGTTCATGAGGTTTAATAAGCAGTTGATCCATCAAATAAAAGTGCAAGGTGAAGCAACAAGTATGGATGTAGAAGGAGCACAAGTCATCCAGAAGACCTAGCTAGGGTAATGAATGAAGGTCCGATTCACGTACTGCTTAAGCCCGACTTGGAGAGTTTTGAGCATTACTTTACTAGCATGTAAGATGAGTGCAATTGTGCAGTAGTTTGAGCATTCTTTGGCATTGCCTTTCTTTGGGATTGGAATGAAAACTGACCTTTTCCAGTCCTGTGGCCACTGCTGAGTTTTCCAAATTTGCTGGCATATTGAGTGCAGCACTTTCACAGCATCATCTTTCAGGATTTGGAATAACTCAACTGGAATTCCATCAACCCCACTAGCTTTGTTTGTAGTGATGCTCTCTAAGGCCCACTTGACTTCACATTCCAGGATGTCTGGCTCTAGGTGAGTGATCACACCATCATGATTATCTGGGTCATGAAGATCTTTTTTCTACAGTTCTATGTATTCTTGCCACCTCTTCTTAATATCTTCTGCTTCTGTTAGGTCCATGCCATTTCTGTCCTTTATCGAGCCCAAATTTGCATGAAATTTTCTTTTGGTATCTTTAATTTTCTTGAAGAGATCTCTAGTCTTTTCCATTCTGTTGTTTTCCTCTATTTCTTTGCATTGATCGCCGAGGAAGGCTCCTTGCTATTCTTTGGAACTCTGCATTCAGATGCTTATATCTTTCCTTTCCTCCTTTGCTTTTCACTTCTCTTCTTTTCACAGCTATTTGTAAGGCCTCCCCAGACAGCCATTTTGCTTTTTTGCAATTCTTTTCCATAGGGATGGTCTTGATCCCTGTCTCTTGTACAATGTCACGAACCTCCATCCATCGTTCATCAGGCACTCTATCTATCAGATCTAGTCCCTTAAATATATTTCTCACTTCCACTGTATATTCATAAGGGATTTGATTTAGGTCATACCTGAATGTTCATTACCATTTCAAAAATCCTTAAAAATTATGCTAAATCATTGTGCCTGTGTTCTATATATTGAACAAAGTTTGGATAACAGTGTATGTGTTTAAAAGATGATTTACCAAATATTTTAAATCCACTGTTGAAAACTAATTTTCACTAAAAAAAGAAAAGTTGCTTTCAAATCACTAGTGCTCATTGGCAATGCACCTGGTCACCCAATAGTTTAGATGGAGATGTACAATGAGATAATTTTTTCATGCTTGCTAACACAACATTCGTCCTGCAACCCACGGACAGAAGAGTAATTTCAACTTTCAAGTCTTCCTACTTAGGAAATAAAATTTGTAAGAATATAACTGCTATAGATAGTAATTCCTCTGATACATTTGGGCAGAATAAACTGAAAATCTTTTGGAGAGATCTCATCAAGTGCCATTAACAAAATCTTTGATTCATGGCAAGAGAGCAAAATATCAGAAGTTTGGAAGAAGTTGATTCCAACCCTCGTGGATGACTTTGAGGGTTTCAAGATTTCAGTGGAGGATGTAGCTGCTGACATAGTGGAAATAATAAGAGAACTAGAATTAGAAGTAGAACCTGAAGATGTGACTGAATTACTGCAATCCGTGATAAAAGTAACAGATGAAGAATTGCTTCTTATGGATGAGCAAATAAAGTGGTTTCTTCAGATGGAAAGTATTCGTGGTGAAGATGCTCTGAAGATTGTTGAAATAACAACAAAGAATGTATATTGTTGTATAAACAGAATGTATAAGAGGATTGACTCCAATTTTGAAAGAAATTCTAATGCTATCAAATAACATTATATGTTACAGAGAAATTGTTCATGAAAGAAACAGTCAGTTGATGCAACAAACTTCATTGCTATCTTATTTTAAGAAATTGTCATGACCACCCCAAACTTCAGCATCCACCACCTTGATCAATCAGATCAGTTAGCAGCCATTAATATTGAGGCAAAACTCACTACCAGGAAAAAGATTATGACTCCCTAAGATAATGTTCAGCATTTTTTAGCAATAAATATTTTTTTATTTTCAAAATTCATTTAATTTAAATGAAACAAAGACAAATATTTTTATGATTAAAGGTACAATTCACAAGGCAAATAGACATGATAAACAACTACACACCTTAAAAACAAAGAAACAA
The DNA here is from genome assembly GCF_003369695.1 of Bos indicus x Bos taurus. Classification (NCBI taxonomy): domain Eukaryota; kingdom Metazoa; phylum Chordata; class Mammalia; order Artiodactyla; family Bovidae; genus Bos; species Bos indicus x Bos taurus. The sequence continues at coordinate 7,186 of NW_020867584.1, read as the reverse complement.
AGATACATGAAGCAAAAATTAGAAGAAATAAAAGGGAAAAGAAAAAACATATAATCGTAGTAAGACATATTAACATTTCTCTGAGAGTATTTGATCAAGTGCAGAAAAAATAAGAATATCAGCATCTTGAGTGATGTCATTAATAATTTAAATATAACAGATTTATGTTTAAGTACTTTATATTAATCATATCCTACACAAATATATTTAAAATTTTGTATCTCATACATTGTTATTATATGTCAAAGGACATTTAGAAAAATTGGCAAAAAGGTAAATATTACTAAATTTCAAAAAGTAGAATTCTTTTCTATGTGTGTGACTCAGTGACGCGTATACACATATGCTATCTTTGAAATTATTTCCATTCTCTGTTATTACAAAATATTGCCTATAGTTCCCCATGCTACACAGTAAACCTTTGTTGCTTCTTGCATCTATTTTTTTTAATTAGAAATATAACTAAGTCAAATATGTGAAATCAAAATGTCATAAAATTTTTAGAAAGGTAAAAATTCATAAGTTTTATAATATATATATTATACATGTTGTTTATATATATGCATACAAAAACTTTTCTACTATACTTAATATAGGCTTAAGAAAGAACTTCAAGAAAAAAGAGACAGAGAAATTGGAAAACATAAAGTAAATGAAATTCTATTTCATTGAATATGAAATAGGAAATGCGAAACAAACTAGATAAAAATAAAAGATCCTCATAAAGTCCAGCTGCTTTTAAACATGGCTGCTCATTAGAAACATATCTGGAGCTCTGGCAAAAAAAAAATGCAATACCTGGGCATTTATATTTTTCAAAAAATTCCAATATAATTCTGATATGCATTTGGATTTTAAAAAGTGATTACAGGTTTTTATATTAAGTGATAATGTTGGTGACATAGAATTCTATAATTTTTCTGTTGACAATCGATATAATTGTATTAAATGAGTAATAGTTACATAATCACAAGAGTAAAAGATGTTTATAATTTTTCATAATCAATTACTAGACAAAAATAACAGATAATTACAACAGCGAATCATAATGGGAAGATGATTAACCTAACAATATAAAAAATTACATACAATTTGTAGGGTCAAGCAGAATGACAAGGTGAAGTGCAAGTGTTTTCTTCTGCTCTTTCTGTCTATGTCTTCTGATGGGTACATTAAATCTATTTGCATTTAAGGTAATTATCAATATTTATGATCTCATTACTGTTTTCTTAATTGTTTTTTGTTTGTGTGTGTGTTTAGGTAGGGCCTTTCGTTTGTTTTCTGCCTAGATAATTTCCCTTAGTATTTGTTGTAAAGCTGGTTTGATGGTGCTGAATCCCTTTAACTTTTGTTTGTCAGTGCTTCCCTCATAAGCTTAGTTGGTAAAGAATCCGCCTGCAATGCAAGAGACCCTGGTTAGATTCCTGGATCAGGAAGATCCACTGGAGAAGGGATAGGCTACCCACTCCAGTGTTCTTAGGTTTCGCTCGTGGCTCAGCTGGTAAAGAATCTGTTTGCAATGCGGGAGACCTGGGTTGGATCCCTGGGTTGGGAACATCCTCTGGAGAAGGGAAAGGCTACCCACTCCAGTGTTCTGGCCTGGAGAATTCCATGGACTGTATACTCCATGGGGTCACAAAGAGTCGGACATGACTGAGCAACTTTCACTTCCTTTGCTTGTCTGTAAAGCATTTGATTCCTCCATCAATCTGGAGAGCCTTGCTGGGTGCTGCATTCTTGGTTGTAGATTCTTCTCTTTCATCACTTTCAATATGCCATACCATTTCCTTCTGTCTTGAAGAGTTTCTGTTGAGAAATCAGCTATGATGGGAGTTCCTTTGTACATTATTAGTCATTTTTCCCTTGCTGCTTTTAATACTTTATGTCTGTCTTTAATTTTTGTTAATTTGATTACTATGTTCTCGATGTGTTCCTCCTGGGGTTTATCCTGCCTGGAGCTATCTTTGCTTCCTGGACTTGGTTGACTATTTCCTTTCCCATGTTAGGGAATTTTTCAGATATTATCTCTTTGGGCATTTTCTCAGGTCCTTTCTCTCTCTTCCCTTCCGGGACCCTATAATGTGAATATTGGTGTGTTTAACGTTGTCCCAGGGGCCTCTCAGGCTGTCTTCACTTCTTTTCATTCGTTTTTCTATATTCTGGCTGTGGCACTGACTTCCACCATTCTGTCCTCCAGATCATTTATCCGTGCTTCTGCCTGAGCTATTCTGCTGTGGATTCTTCCTAGTGTACCGTTCACCTCTGTTTGTTTGTTTTTAGTTCTTGTAGGTCTCTGACAAACATTTCTTGCATCTTTTCAATCTTTGCTCCATTATTTTTGCTAGTTCTTGAATCATATTCACTATCATTAATCTGAATTCCTTTTCCAGAAGTTTGCCTATCTCCATTTTATTTAGTTGTTTTTCTGGGGTTTTGTCTTTTCCCTTCATCTGGGATGTAACTTTCTGCTTTTGCATGCTGGTTAGCTTTCTGTAATATGGTTTTGTTTTAGTCTCTGTGGGACTGCTGTTCTTCTTGCCTCCTCTGTCTGCCCGCTGATGGAGGAGGCTAAGAGGCTTGTGTAAGCTTCCTGATGGGGAGGGACTGGTGGTGGGAAAAGCTGAGTCTTGCTCTGGTGGGCAGGGCCTTGCTCAGTAAACCTTTAATCCAATTATCCACTGATGGGTAGGGTTGTGTTCCCACCCTGATAGGGCTGGGAACATACCTATCCTACCCATTCTTAGCCTTTGCCTGCAGGTCTAAGGGCCTGTGGTCAAGTTAATGGGAAACTGCAAGAGTGTTTACACCAAAGGGGAGCTTCCCAGACACGCTGCCCAGTGCCCCCATCCCTGCGGTGAGCCCCTGCTGACCCACGCCTCCACTGGAGACCCTCCGACACCTGCAGGTTGCCGGGAGCCGGCATATTGCATATTGAGTGCATATGCATATTGAGTGCAGCACTTTCCACAGCATCATCTTTCCGGATCTGAATAGCTCAACTGGAATTCTATCATACTGCAAGCTTGAGGAACTCCGCCCATGACAAAGGTCATGAGGAAGGAGGCTCGGCAAACGCAAAGGTGGGATCAAGCCTCAGGGGGTCTCCTGGAAATTCTCGAGCATCTACCCCCAAAACCAGAGTCTGCCTACTTTCTGCTTTGTGCTTTCACCTACACCTCTGACTTTACGGGGGGCTGTCCCCCACTACCTCTCTCTGAAAAAAGAGTTAGCTTACAGCTCCAGTTAATAATTCCTGGGTGTTTGGACAGTGTTTGTCAACCTACAACTCCTTTGGAAGTCCTCTAGCCTGCCTGAATAGGTTTTTCCAGCCACATGTGATTGTTCAGAGCCTCCCAACTGTGAGAGGCAGGAGATGTTCTAAACTGTCTAAACACGATTCCTTTGAGTAGTTAAAAGATTGATTAGAAAATTGTATTGGTGAATGGTTTTTCACTTACTGGGCCAATGTTTGCTGCTAAGTCTCCATACTCCTTACCTACTGTGTCCTTGGCAGTGTATTGATTGGTATAATGGGTGTATAGAAATGTAAGTAGTAGCCTCAATGTTTGTAACCTGGACCCTTGAGTCATTCTTTTCTTGATTGAGCCACCTCACCTTTGCCCTATAGGAATGCAGCTTTGTCCAGTGCTTTTTTGGAGGCTGGTGCCTGACTTTGGAATAAGCACCTTTTAGAAGAAAGATTAGTTTCTTAAAATGTTAACAGGCCTCCTGGCCAGAAGATGATGTAATTCACCTGGACTTTTGCATATGATAAGTTTGAAAGCTGGCTTCGATTAGAACCAGGAACTGCTGTCCTTGCATGACTCCACCCCTTCCCCAGTTATCCTCTATGCACAACTTAAGGTATAAAACTACTTTGGAAAATAAAGTGTGGGCCTTGTTCACCAAAACTTGGTCTCCCCATGTCGCTCGCTCTCGCCCAAATTCTGGCTGAGTCTCCATCTGGAGCACGGAACCCGCCATGCTTGCGAATTATGCCTGGCTTCTAAGATCCGACCGGGAGCTCAGTGTCTACCTCTCCTTCGGAGAATGGACGGACGCCTGCGGCCCTACGTAAGTGGTGCAAAACTTCTTGTCTTGAAGTTTTATTGGTCTCCCGCGTAAACCAAGCTACTCAGCACTTTTCTCCACTGAATTTTTCTACTGAGCTATCCTCATTCTATTACTCTTTATATCTTTGATAATATTAAATAAATAGGTCGCCTATGCTGTCTCTCCTTTGAATACCCTGGATCAGCCGGGGCTGGACCCCGGCAGCAGGTAGACTTGGTTCCATTTCCTGTGGGGTCTCTGCTCTTTCTTCTGAGTCTTGGTGTATGCATGGTTCTGTTTGTGCCCTCCAAGCCTGGAGTCTCTATTTCCCCTAGTCCTTTGGAAGTCTTGTAATCAAATCCCGCTGGGTTTCAAGGTCAGATTCCCTGGGGATCCCCAGGCTAGGAAGCCCTGATGTGGGGTTCTGAACCTTCACAGCACTGGAGAACTTCTTTGGTATTATCGGTTTCAATCTTTGTGGGTCATCCACCCAGTGGGTACGGGATTTGATTTTGCCGTGATTGTGCCTCTCTTACCGTCTTGCTGCGGCTTCTTCTTTGTCTTTGGATGCGGGGGGTATCCTTCTTGGTAGCTTTCAGCATCCTCCTGTTGATGGCTGCTCAACAGTCAGCTGTGATTTTGCTGCTCTCACAGGAGGAGATGAGCACCCGTCCTTCTACTCCCAGCTATCTTGAACGGAAAGACCATCAATAAAGTGTTTTTTTAATTAAGGTACACCAATTGGTTTCTTTAGACCTAATGCTATAGCACACTTAATAGACTACAGTATAAACTGCATAGTGTAATTTTTACATGAACTGGTAATGCAAAAGATTCCTGAGTTCCACGTTATTGCAATATTTACTTTATAGCGGTGGAACTGAATCTGGAGTATCTCTGAGGTGTGCCTGTATTCTTATGAGCTTCAATAGGAGCTTTAAGACAATAAAGCCTGACTTCTTGCTCACACAAAAGGCAGCTCAGCTCCGTGTACTGATCAAAGAATTTGGACCATTTTATATTGCCATTCTCCTCATCCATTAAGATCCCTCTGTTACCAGTACCATTTTTCTAGATTCCATTTATATGTGATAATCTGCAGTATTTGTTTTTCTCTTTCTTACTTACTGCCCTCTGTATAACAAGCTCTGGGTTCATCCACCTCAGGTCAACTGATGAACCTATTTGCAGGACAGGAACGCAGATATAGACATGGAAACAGACGTGTGGACACAGCGGGGGAAGGAGAGGGCAGGGCGGATCGAGAGGGGCGTGAAACAGAGACGGGACCGGTGTAGGCAGAGGGCCATGACACAGCGGGGGAAGGAGGAGGGCGGATTGAGAGGGGCACGAAACAGAGAGCGGGACTGTGTGTAAAGCAGGGCCATTGACAGCGGGAAGGAGAGGGCAGGGCGGATTGAGAGGGCGCGAAACAGAGACGGGACCGCGTGTAAAGCAGAGGGCCACTGCTGCATAACTCAGAGGGGTCAACTCATGCTCTGTGACCGTCTAGATGGGTGGCATGACGGGTGGTGTGGGAGGGAGTTTCAAGAAGGAAGGGGTATCTGTATACTTATGGCTGATTCACATTGCTGTATGGAAGAAATCAATACAACATTGAAAAGCAATTATCCTCCAATTAAAAATGAATTTTTTAAAAGCTAAAAAACAAGCCCCCCCCCAAAAAAAATTTTTTTCTCTGTCATTTGTATTGAGAAGACAAAATAGAAAGAAAGTACCCAGAAGACACAGGCTGAAGCTAACCATCACCATCGTTCATTAGACCCTTGGTTCTTAGATATTAAGAGGAAACAGAAATGAAATGTCTCTCTTTACACTTGGAATAATTATGCTTAGTACAGGCATAGTATAAAACTCAAATTTATAAATAAATGGAAAATAGCTAAAATATACATCAATGAGGAATTATAAGATAGTTATATCCTGTGTTTTTCCATTACTTAAGCTAATGTTTCTAGACAGAAAATAAGCTAATAAAAACAGTGCTAAAGTATCTCAAACTATTATGTTAAGAATCATGGTGATCATTTGGAAACCACAGGAAGAAAAAGGACTAAGTCTCAATTTTAATATCAGATTGAGGAAGAGCTAAATTGTAGGTGAGATTCTCATCAAAAAGAATCCTCAGCCAAAATGTACATATCTTTGTAAATGGAGGGAATGATAAAGCCATAATCACATCAGTGAACTCACTTTGTATTGAAGTTTACAGGTTCATCTAACTTCATTAAGTTTTCCTCCCTTGTTTATTGCTGAAACAGAAAGATGGCAGGTGAATGTAGAAATTAATCCATTAGACTGAACATGTTTCCATTTCAAAGTATGTTAATTTTCTTTCTACTTTGTCAACTTTAATTTGTCACTGAACCTGAAATGGGATAATTGCACCAACATTTAGGTTCTTATAGGGAGTCAAGGCTTTTCCTAATTTCATAAAATTACATTTAGACCCATTGACACTGCTTAATGTATTACCAGGTAATGTGTTGAAACTTGGTCCCTAACATGTCAAATTAAATCAAAGTATAAATTAATTCAATGACAACTCCATGTTGATATTTGTTCATTATGCTATACATACATTGTGTGTGGAATCTGCAATTTAACCTAAAATTATATAATGTACCTTTATATTTTAAAACATTATTTGTCTTCAAAAACTTTGGTATTCACTGAGCCAAACCACAGGTACGAGGCTTCGCTTTTGTCTTTTCTGGTTTTATTTTTTTGTTGTTGAGGAATGGACGCAGCAGATGGAGCAGTAAAGACAACTTCTAATAACTAGATCTAATTTGAAAGATTCTAGCCTGTGATAATTCACTATGAATAGTCTAGATGGAATTGAAACAGCTTTGAAAATTAAGATCATAGATATTTAATACTCATAATATTTATGTTCTCTATATTTTCAACTCTAAGTTATTTGATTAAAAGATACACTGTAATGTAGGGGTTTTTTTAATCAGTCACACCTTAATGTAAATAAAAATATCTCATAGATAAAGCAATTTGTTATGATAAGCAGGAAAAGAAGGGCTGAAACTCAAAGAGCTGTGATACTGACACATAAATGTTTACTTAAAGGAGGAATGAATAAACAATGAGCGAGAAC